>NC_045450.1:66585940-66591791 GCF_002776525.5 Piliocolobus tephrosceles | reverse complement strand
AGGAGGAGGTGGGGTGAGCCAGGAGGAGGTGGGGTGAGCCAGGAGGACGTGGGGTGAGCCAGGAGGAGGTGCAGAGAGCGCCAGGCAAGGAAATCATAGATGCAGCGGCCTCGAGGAAAAGAAGAGGGAGGGGAGAAGAGGAAGAGGGCTAGGAGACAGGGAATGCAGGCTGGAGGGAGGGATTGCGGAGTGAAAGGTGTGGGGAATGCAGGGACGCGAGCGTGCCTACCCAATGCCCAGACAGGGCTGGACACGCCACCCACCCTTATAGGGAGAGCTGCTGTTGGAGAAAGGAAAGGAGCCAGACCCAAGGGCCTCCTCAGAGGCCATGATCCAGAGTTCCCTGGGTCACTGAGGGCCCTGGAGTGGGGACCAGATGAGGCCCCCCCAGACTCCAGGCCATCCGGGCACAATTAACTGGAGTGTGGAAAACACATCCCTGGACCAAGCAGAGGTCGGGTATCAGGGAGGGAACACTACACTCCGAATCAAGGCAGGACTCCCGCCTTGGCCAGCAGGCCACCAGAAAAACAGGGCCTTATTGGGTCAGCATGAGCCACATCCGAGTTGGATGAGGAGTACATTCTGCTACTTGAGGCCTTCCAGGGAAATGGGTACATTTCCCTGAGCACTTTCAGGAACCTGGAGAAAAGAGGTCTATTTCAAATAGTTTAAGACATCAAACGTTCCCCATGCTTTCTCCCTTTACTAAACACTCAGGGTCCAGGAGTCTGTTGTCTTTAATTATGAGTACATTTCTAACCTTTCCTCGGCAGCCTCATGGTGTAACACTAAGCTTTTCATTAAAATACTATGTGGAAATTATGGCTGGGCACAGTGGCACATTCCTGTAATCCCAGCACTTTGGGAGGCCGAGGCAGGTGGATCACCTGAGGTCAGGAGTTCAAGACTAGCCTGGCCAACATGGTGAAACCCCGTCTCTACAAAAAATACAAAAAAAAAAAAAAAAAAATAGCTGGACATGGTGGATGCCTGTAATCCCAGCTACTCGGAGGATGCGGCAGGAGAATCACTTGAACCTGGGAGGTAGAGGTTGCAGTGAGCCGAGACTGCACCAATGCACTCCAACCTAGGCGACAGAGGGAGGCTCCGTCTCAAATATATATATATTATATAAAAATTAGATTCATTTTATTTATAACTTTGGAGTCTTGGGGTTTGTGATTTCAGAAGTGACAGAAGGAAAAGTTGCTCATCAATGAGGACTGGATCAATGTTCCCCAGACCATTAACTCCAGGGCCAACACTTCTCCCAGTCAGATAGGCTGGGGAAACACAAAACGTCTCAGAAATTCCCCACTTGGGGAATCATGAAGCACGGTAAATGTCCTGATAAGTCCTGCAACACCGACTTTTTAGTAATATTACTATTTATGAGCCCCTCATGGGTGCCAAGCACCATGTGAAGCAGTTTATACACTTGAACTCATTTTAATTCTGTTAAACTTGTTTAACAAGGTATTTTTCACTTATTTGATCATTAACATTAGTTTTTGTAATTAAAAAAAAAAAATTAACCTGTCACATCTCATGAGGCACATTCGGGGAAAGAAGGCCCTGAGGCACACAGGCTTTTCTACAGAACCTTCTGGACCATCCTCCCAGCGCTCCACACCCCCTGTTGCTACTGCTCATCTCTATCCACACCACAAGCGTGGGATGGCCAGTTCCCCAGCAGGGGGCCCCCATCCCTCTGGTGGTCAGCGCCCGCACACACAGGCATCCCCTCCTGCAGGCCGGCTGGGCACCAGCCCATGAGGTCCAGCACAGCCGCCCCGAACAACACGCCAGAGCTGCCTCACCCCAGGATGAACACGGACGAATCCTTTTTGAATTCATCGAGAATCTGAAATGGAAAGCACACACAAAGAACCTTAGACAAGCCACTTAACGAAGAAACGTAAAGATTTTTGTCGTTGTTAAAAAAGCATCATTTTGTCAGATGCAACAAGATCATTCAAAATATCATTTTAATTGGTGTTAGTTGTAAATATTCAACTATAACAGAAACTTAAGAAGCAAAAGGTAGAAGCCCTCCTCATCCCTCCACAGTTTTATTCCCAAGAAGCAATCACCCTTAAGAATTTCATAGGTTTCCTTCTAGAATCTGTTTTAGGGATATTCATTTAATTGCATCATATCATATTATATCATTTACATACATCTCACAATTTTTTGCTGTGTTTCAAGCTTTACATATTATTCTTCAACCTCAAATAACCCTGTTTCCTTTCTTTGAAAAACCATTGTATTCCATAATACGCATGTCACTCAATTTTCGTTACATCTAGTATTATTTAAGTGTCCCTGTGTGCACATTTCTCTATCTTTGGCCACGTGTGCCAGTTTTTCCACAGCGTAGAGTCCTCGGAGGAAAAGCACCTAGACACAGCACATTGTAGGCACACTGGCTTTGATCAATTCTGCCAAGGTGCTCTCCAAACAGTTGCGATCGGCGCCTCCACTGGGGTACACATCCCTTTTTCCACACCCTCACTGCCAGGTTTCTTTAGAGATGGGCTCTCACTGTTACCCAGGCTGGAGTGCAGTGGCACAATCATAGTTCACTGCAGCCTCACTCTCCCGGGCTCACATCATCTTCCTGTATCCGCTTCCTGAGTAGCTAGGACTACAGGCGCGTGACACCATGCCCGGCCAAACCGGCCTATTTTTTTTTTTTTTTTTTTTTTTTTTGTCGACATGGGGGTCTTACCATGTTGCCCAGGCTGGCCTTGAACTCCTGGCCTCAAGAGATCCTCCCTCCTGAGCCTCCTGAGTAGCTAGGATTACAGGCAACATTTCCAATCTTTAATATTTCAAAGATGCACTTCTAATCTTCGAAGGCAAGAGGATGAAAGAAATATTGAACTGCTTCAGCTCTTCTCTTCACAGCCCACTGCCATGCCAACTGTTGCATGATGAAAAGGCTCCTCCACCAAGGGGGGTGCCATGAAGCACCCCTCCCTCCAGCTTCTACTTGCACCAGCCCATTTTCTGGGCATTGTACACAGGCACCCTACACAGCCACATCTTGTCCATTGCTGCCCAGGTAGCCTTGCTTCAACAGTCTTCAATGACACTGAGACTGGATAAGCACTTGAATAACCCCCGCAGAAATGGAAATGTATCCACTAGCACATGATCAATGCTAATGACATAAAACACCTCCTGCCGCGGATGACCCAGGGTCCTCTTGCTGAACTCCTTGCAGCCCAGGACATCATGGGGAACACCAGTGTTCTAGAAAGGGAATCGCAGGCCTCTGGGAAGCATGAGAGAGTCCACAGCAGTTGTGCGGGTGTGTGTTTCTTCTGGAAACATAATCAGCATCTCAAAGGAGTAGGTCCCACCAAAATGTTAAGAGCCACAAACTTAGCCTTTTTATGCAAACTGAGAAGTACTTCCTTTTGTTTGTGTAATTTACAGCATAGGTATTTCTTTTTAAAAAGGGGTGGTGGTACAGATTTTAGACAGGGCATGCTGCTATTTGAACTCATTTACTGCTCAGGTCACCAGGTCAGCCTGGTGCTGAAGGCATCGGGGGTTAGAACTCTTCCAAGCCCAAAGCCCCACACCCAGCTTATTGACATCTGGAGGGAGCCCAGCGTGTGGCCCCCTCACTGACCACCACATGCAGTTCTTGAGCCCTGTCATTCCTTTACATTCCTTTCAACGAAGCACAGAAACAGCCCGCACTGCATTCCCCGACTCGGGGAGCTCAGACAATGGCAGAGGCACCACGACAGCACAGATGCTTCCCAGAATCAGGAAAGACCTCGCTTCTTCTCCGCCAGACCCTGCAACTCCCTGACTGGACACTCTGCTTGTTAAAGCAACGTGTTTGCAGGAATCAGCGGCCCTGGGATGTAGAGCAGGACAGGGAACGAAAAAGAACTGAAAGCCAAGAGCCACAAACGCTGCAAGAGAACAAACAGCGAGGCAACAGAAGGAAGACGGTGCGGCATCCCAAAGGCGAGTTACAACATCAAGGAGAGACTGACCAGCTTTGACACGTGCTGCTGAGTGGACAAGATAAAGACCACGGGACACACTTCTGGATTCACAACACGGAGGCAACGGGTGACGGGCCAAGATGAAGTGATCTAGGAGGCAGGGACGGAAACAAGATGGGAATAGACTCCAGAGACAGCCAGAAGAACGGAAGCGTAGACAGCTCTTGGAGTAGGTTACTTTAAAGGGGGCAGAGAAATGGGGCTGTAGTTGGGGGTATGGGGCACAGGTGGTCAAGGAAGATGTTCTAAAGATAGAAGTTATAGTTAGTATTATACGTAGGATGGTGTCCCCGGGAATACGTGTCCGAGTCCTAACACCCAGTACCCATGAGCATGACCTTCTTCGGAATTAGGGTCTTTGCAATGTGCACTCAAGTTAAGATGGGGCCATGCTGGGCTAGGGTGGCTACAGGACTGCTACCCTGCTACCTCCTGTGACTGACTTCTTACGAGAGAGAGATTAGGAGACAGAGAAACACACAGAGAAAAGGAGGCCATGTAATGACGGAGGCAGACACTGGCACAATGCCATCCACAAGCCAAGGAGCGATGGCGTCCACACACCGAGGAACACGTGCATGATTGCTGGCAGGTCACCAGCAGCCGGGAGACGCCCACACCCCGAGGAACGCTTGAAGCACTGCTGGCAGCCACCAGAAGCCACGACAGAGGCCTGGAAGCCATCCTTCCTTGGAGCCTTCCGAGGTGGTGTGGCCCTGCCAACACCTTGATTCTGGACTTTTAACCTCCAGTACAGTGAGGGAATAAACTTTTGCTGTTTTTAAGCCACAAGTTGCAGTACTTGCTACTTGGCCCCAGGAAATTAACATGGGCTCCATGCACTGGGGCAAGATGGTCACAGTCTCAGTCGCTCCTCCCGCCAATCCCATCAGGTAGTAAAATAAGCCCTATTTCAGAAACAAGAAATAAGCCCAGGGAGGCAAGGACTTTTCTCCTAACAAGTCCAGGAGCCAGAATTTCAACCTAGGCTCACCTTGGTAAATCTCCAGCATCCCACACTGCACGTGCAAATGTACATACAATAAATGAGATTCCAGCGATCAGAGAATATTCTAGATGCTATGGGTGCAGAGTGGAGATAGCAGTTAATTTATGTTCGGCATTACCATGGAGGGTTATGTGGTCAGATTCTACATAACCAAGGGACAGGGGTTGCACTGGGCCTTGTGTCACTCTGGACAACATCCCGGAACCTTCCCACCCCAGCCAAGGGCCAGTGAGGTCAGGAGAAACATCTGTCTCATTAACCACTGGGCCCTCTTGGGTCACACACACATTTACTGGATGAGTGACTAAAGTAAGAGATAAACGAATTTTCTCTGATAGCTAAAAGGCTACAGGGAAAGGTCATCTTTGAGTCGGGCCCCAGGAGAAGTTACCAGCTGGACAAGAGAAGGGGCCATGCTAGGGGGAGGGGGTTACGGAAGCAGGGACCGGGGCACTAAGAAAGGGAGGGAGAGGAATGGAGTTTTCCCACAAGGCTGTGGGCACACGCCCTTTCAAAACTGAAGCTGGTCTTACACACTCAGTGGTACTTAGGCTGTAAGAACCATTTGGTTCTGGAAGGCCAACAGTAAAATCTCATTAATAGAAAAGCTAGCTCAGGCACAGTGGCTCACGTCTGTAATCCCAGCACTTTGGGAGGCCAAGGCGGGTAGATCACTGGAGCCCAGGAGTTCAAGACTAGCCTGGGTAACACGGTGAAACTGTCTCTACAAAAAATGCGAAAATTAGCCTGCATGGTGGCACCCGCCTTTGGTCCCAGGTACTCCGGAGGCTGAGGTGGGAGGGTCATC
>NC_045450.1:66568313-66580940 GCF_002776525.5 Piliocolobus tephrosceles | reverse complement strand
AGAGAGGGAGGGGGAGAGAGGGAGGGAGAGAGGGAGGGAGAGAGGGAGGGGGAGAGGGAGGGGGAGAGAGAGGGAGGGAGGGAGGGAGAGAGGGAGGGAGAAGACCAGCGATTGTATCTGTTAACTTCTCCACTGTGGAGTCTCCTCTCGCCAGCAGCTAACAATGAGAATAAACTGCAAGATCTCCAAGCTCCTCCACAAATATCGTCACAGAATGCTCATCACTCACTCCCCCCATGCCCACACCGTGTAAAATCCAGCAGAACAATCCTTCAGTGTCTTACTGGATCATAGGGACAGCCACTGATAAGTCGGCAGGCTTCTCAATTTCCTTTTTTATTATTGGCAAGTGCTTTCTATTTTTACTTAAGAATGCTGTAACCAGGGGGACTTCACAGGTTTGATCAGGACGTAGCAGGGTAGCAGTCACGTAGCCAGGTATTAAATTACAACATTGGCAGAGGACGTGATATGCTATGTGAGGTCTGCTACAAAATGTGAGAAAAGGGCTTGGGTGAGGGCATCATCAAGGTGATAATGGCTGAAGTCAGCTGATGATACATCTGCTGACTTAGCATCTGTTACGCTATTCTATGTGTATATGCTTTACATTTTCTTTAATACAAAGGATTCAAAAACTAAGAAGTATTCCGTGGCTGTGCATCGAAGTTGGGCAGAAAATCAAATCCTACCTCTGCAGCTGACTAGTTAGTGGCCTGACCTTCAGCAAAGTAACCTCTCTGGACCTCACTTTCTTAATCCCTAAAATGGCAATAACAACAGTAGCTCTTCCACAGGGCTCTAGGGGGGAATTAAACACATAGAAAACACAGAACAGGCTGGGCATGATGGCTCACACTTGTAATCCCAGCACTTTGGGAAGCCGAGGCAGGCGGATCACTTGAGGTCAGGAGCTCAAGACCAGCATGGTCAACATGGTGAAACTCCATTTCTACTAAAAATGCAAAAATTAGCCAGGCGTGGTGGTGCATGCCTGTAATCCCAGCTACTCGGGAGGCTGAGGCAGGGAGAATCGCTTGAACCCGGGAGGCAGAGGTTGCAGTGAATGAAGATCGTGCCACTGCACTCCAGCCTAGGCGACAGAGCAAGACTCTGTCTCAAAAAAAAAAGAAAAAGAAAAAACAGAAACACCACATAGGACCGTGCCTAGCATACAGCCCACCTGAGAAAACGTTGGCTATCATCTTTGTTAATGATACTGTTATCACAGCCTAGTCAGAGGTATATCCCCTCACCAGGGAGACACAAACATGAGATTACAAGTCTTCTCCTCCTGCTGCTGCCAAACTTTTGGAAACTTTGAGGTTCGAGAGCTGCAACTTAGGCAGGTGGTCAGACACAAAGAGGAGCTGGCAAGCTCACAATGGAAACCATTTGGCTACTGAGAAGCATGAACCCACTCCCTGGATTTAGGTCTGGGGATGAGTCACCATAAATAGCTCTGTCTCCTGCAGGAGCCTGAGAAATCCAGCGAGGCCCTCCTCCCCACCAAATCACAAAACAGGTACTTTTCTCTGCCCTGTGCTTTCAGCCAGGAGCAGGAAGTAAACAACAGGTTAGGGGATGGGCATTTACCTACACAACAGCAGTGAGGCTCTCAGAGCTGGCCAGAAACCATCTATATAAGCTTGGGACTTTGTTATTCAAATCTGTCTTTACATTAAATTTTAAAAATGCAGTGACCAAACTGGAGAGTTATACCCTCAAACAGTGGAGATGAGGGTTGCAAACTCCTTTAGGGTCAGGTAAGCACCATAAATGAACAGATAGAGCTGTACAGGCCTGGGTCAATACACAGAACGTGGAGCATTCCATGGGGTGACGTGATCCTCTTTATGGCCAGATCTTGACTTTTTTCCCAAAGGAAGCCAAAAATCTAGATTTTAATTTATAATATAATCTCTCAAGTTTTAAATGTAGGCAATTAATTTTTAACATATTTAAACCATTAGATCGAGTACAACCAGGTGCAGGCTCAATGTGGCATTCTGGCCACCAGGGGTCAACCTTTGGTATCTGCAGAATCTTCGCCATACAAAGTTCCACATGGGGTAATCTAGGGTACCCCAGAGGGTTCCGAGATTCTGTAAAACTCTGACTCAAATTTCTTTTTCTCCCTCATAAACACAAACACCCAGACTAGCCTTAATGAGAGCCATAATTAAAAGTACAGGTTGAAATACCTCTCAGGTGGAATTTTACCACAGTGGAAACCATAAATGAATGCGTTAATCTGTTGGCAGGTGAAATAGTTTTTGTGCAAATCTTTTTTTAATTTTTAATATTATTTTATAACACAGACGGGGTCTCACTATGTTGCCCAAGCTAGTCTCAAACTCCTGAGCTCAAAGGATCCTCCTGCCTTGGCCTCCCAAAGTGGTGGGATTACAGGCGTGAGCTACTGCTCCCAGCCATGTACAAATCCTAATTTCAAACTTTGCCTGACATCTGTCTGATAACACAGCATCTTGAAATGTCAAGGTAAACTATTATTTGAAAAAAAAAAAAAAAAAAAAAACTTATTTGCAACTACTTATCTTGAGTAAATCAAGTTTTTCTCAATCCTGGTCAATTGCATAAGATGACAATCGTCACCATTCCGAATTTCATACACACACTCTCATCATTGTTCTACGAAATGTTCTATGTTCAATGACACATGTCATTGTTCTCAAGGACTATTTTTAAAGTTACAGGTTTTAATCTTAAAAAGTATTCTGATAAGCTTTTATGAATCATGGTTTTTGTTGTGGTTGTTACAGTTTCTTGTTTAAAGGAGAGGGGATTATAATTATAGACTTTTTTTTTTTTTTTTTTTTTTTTTGTGACAGAGGCTTTCTCTTTCCCCCCGGCTGGAGTGCTGTGGCCGGATCTCAGCTCACTGCAAGCTCCGCCTCCCGGGTTCATGCCATTCTCCTGCCTCAGCCTCCCGGGTAGCTGGGACTACAGGCGCCGCCACCTCGCCCGGCTAGTTTTTTGTATTTTTTAGTAGAGACGGGGTTTCACCGTGTTAGCCAGGATGGTCTCGATCTCCTGACCTTGTGATCCGCCCGTCTTGGCCTCCCAAAGTGCTGGGATTACAGGCTTGAGCCACCATGCCCGGCCACAGATTTTTAAAAGTTCTATAACCATTGATCTCATTTAGTACCTTCATTTTATAGGAAAGGCTAACTGAGAGGACAGAGATGGCTTCCCCCAACATCGCTTGGTCAGTCAGAGGTCAAGTTGGTCTAGAATCCAGTTCTCCCAGCTCCCCAGCCTGCAATCTTTCTATTTCATTTGGCAAACCAATAACTAATTATTATATATGTGAACAAATGAACACATTGCAATTCAATGATCCACTCTATGAAATACATTTTTCCCCAATCTGGGCAGATAGGAAATGGCCCTCCCATTTCTCTACCTCAGATACATCCAAAGTCCCATGGCCAGTGGTCACCCATCAAGTGGCCTCACTGTGTGGCCAGCCCACAACCCTGCATGCAAAAAGCAATTAATGACTGTCTTCTAGAAACATTCACACTCATCACTTAAAAAAAAAAAAAAAAATGCTTCTATTCACAGCTCCCAATTTCCCATTGCACAGAGCAGAAGACTGAAGCTAGGAGCAGTCAGTGGCTCATCCAAGATCATGCAGCTAACTGGAGAAACAACAGCCACCTGACTCCAAGTTCCTGGTACTCCTCACACCCTCACAGCTTTCCCTGGGAATTCTTTTGCAGTCTGCAAAGCCTTTTCCTGACAGCAACAGCAGCAGCCCCTACTTGTTGAATGTGTGCCACCTAGCAGGTACTGCGCTAGGTGCATCACATAGAATAGTCTCAGTTTTAAAACTTTATGCTCTATGGAACTTTTTGTTGCAAAGGTAACATGTTACTTGGAACATATCAGAGACAATGAGCTGTGCAAAGAAAAGGTAACTGTCCTTCCTGCCCATCTTCCCAGTCCCTTCCAGCACACACGCAAAATCAACATTAAATGTCAGGTGCTTTCTTCCATACTTTCCCCCACTCATGAAAAGGAGCAAAAGGAGGATTATTGCATTCTCTGTTTTTGTGTTTGTTTTGAAATGGAATCTCGCTCTGTTGCCCAGGCTAGAGTGCAGTGGCACCATCTCGGCTCACTGCAACCTCCACCTCCCAGGTTCAAGTGATTCTCCTGCCTTAGCCTCCCAAGTAGCTGGGATTACAGGCGCCCGCCACCACGCCTGGCTAATTTTTTTATTTTTAGTTGCGATGGGGTTTTGCCATGTTGACCAGGCTGGTCTCAAACTCCTGATCTCAAATGATCCACCCGCCTCGGCTCCCAAAGTGCTGGGATTACAGGCATGAACCACTGCGCCTGGCCTGTATTCTATGATTTTTAACAAAATAGCAGACCTAACTCCTCATGTAAATCCACTGCTGGCTTTCCTCACAAAACGTCACAAATATCATCTCAGATTAACGGAAAGAGAACTGATGCATCCTTCTTAATCAGCTGCATAATGTCACACAGTACGAACAGAACGTAATTTACCCATCAATTCCTCCACTGAGAGACATTCAGATGGTGCCCCGGTACTTTGCCAGCGTAAGTAACACTGCAATAAACAATCCAATAATGTATTATCAGGCCCTCGTGTTTTCCCTTTCATAAAATAGAGTCTTCAAGATGCCACTGTCAGGTCAAAACGTACACACATCTTAATTTTTAAATAGTCTATTATTTTAACCAAAAAACATGTCGTCATAAAAAATATGAATAAAAGTATAAAAAGGGCTGGGCACACCTGTAATCCCAGCATTTTAGGAGGTGGAGGCGGGCGGATCACGTGAGGTTAGAAATTCGAGACCTGCCCAGCCAATATGGCAAAACCCATCTCTACTAAAAATACAAAATTAGCTGGGTGTGGTGGCACAAGTCTGTAATCCCAGCTACTTGGGAGGCAAAGGCACAAGAATCCCTTGAATCCGTGAGGCGAAGATTGCAGTGAACCAACATCACACCACTGCACTCCAGGCTGGGCAACAGAGTGAAACTCTATCTCAAACAAACAAACAAACATGTAAAAAGAAGAAACACATATATAATTCCTCAATCTGGAGATGGTTATTAGTAATAACAGCCATTTGCTAAATTTCCTTTCAGAATGAAATAATGCAGTAGAGTGAGTTGCACTTTTTTAACAGACTCAGATCAAATTCCAGTCAAACTTAAGGCCATTCACATTTCCACCAGGAAGGTATATTAACACCATTTCTCTACATTTTCCCCACAGCTCTGTCATGGTTAAAGAATTTTGCCAATGTAACGGATGAAAATGGTATGCTTTCGTCATTCTCATTTATATTTCCTTGACTAAAATGGAGATTCAACACTTCTTGTGGGTTTCTTAGGAACATGCCAGACTTGGAAATACGTGGAAAACAGAAACATCATTTGATCACTTGCTCAAGAATCATCTTACCGATTTTTGCTGCTCAAACATAAGTTTTTTATAGAAGAGATGGAACTGTTCAAAGCTGAGCTCATCTTTGTGTGCTCCTATTTCCTGTAAATATGAAAAAAGTGACCACATGATTTTTGATGTCCACCGTAAGAATGGCTCCATGCTATTTATAGAACAATTTTTATTTCAGAAATTGCATGCAATTTTATTGGCATGCTGAAGAGAGAGCTATGACCACATTGTTTCAGCGTCATGGCTTTTGAAAGGAAAAAGTCACACTATTTAACATGGCTTTTCTAAAACATTGGCTAAACTCAAACTCACATTCCTCTGAATCAAAACTCTCCAACCATTCCCTAATCCCTCTGGTGTAAACATACTCACGGGGACACCTACCAAGTAAGACCCTCCTTTGAGCCCCAAAAGGGAAGAGTCTCAGCCAGGTTTGCAAGAGACATGATGCGTTACTCCTCCATTTCGGGGCAGAAAACACTCTCTTTGGACTTCCAACTTCAGACATATTTGTAGAGTACGTACATATAGGGCATTTTGTAAAGCACTGGGAGTCAGACAAAGCTCAGCTCCAGTTAATTGCTTTACAGCTTTGGGCAATTTCCTTGACCTTTTCAAACCCTCAGTTTTCTTTATCTGTAAAATGGGAGAACCAACACTATGCTCCTAGGGCTTCCCTGAAAGTGAACAAGATACCTGCAAAACACCTGGTTCAGTAAATACTTGATAAAGAATTAAATGCTGATTGTGTAGCAATCAATGGTAAATGCTTCTCCCATCTCTCTCCTCTTCTGAGCTACTCTTTTCTCTTTTTCTATTCTTGGATTAATGTGGATTATTGGGGGCAAGTCAAAGGATGCTTGACAAGCAATAAAATAGGATAATTCTTCCAGGAGTTCATTAGTACAAAAATGAAATGAGCTTTTTCCACTGAGGAACCCTGTAATGGAGCTGATATTGACAATGGGCATTGGGGTCCTCCAACTGGGGCTACTGGGATGAAGGGTTGCGCATTTCCTAAGAAGAATGAGTACTACCCTGTTGGCAAAAATCAGTGCCCATCATCTCCATCCTTCCCTCACCTCCTCTACTATATCCCATCACTCCTGGAGTGGCTTTACTGCCCAGCCCCACTAACAACTTGATTACACAACAAAATTAATTAAATGATATACGGAAGGATGGATGGTTGGAGAAACAGAAGAACAAAGAGCCAACTCCGACAGCTACACTACCAGGACTTGCATACAAACTGCCATGGTCCTGGTACCCTACACAAAGAATTTTTCATAATATTTTCCAAAAGATACACATGCATTCATTTCACTAGGGAAAAAATGGGCTGCAGTATGGTCAGGGAAACAGGGAAAGCTAGACTAATGAAAAACAGGTCTGAGGGTAGATGTTCCAAGTCCAACAGCTCAGTAAACATGGTCTTTATCGATTACATCCTCTGCGAGGATGGAGACTATGGTCCTCAGGTATGTCTATGATCCCTCTGTCTGAACTAAGATGTACTCTGGAGGCAAAGGACTTTCTTGAGCACTATTCCACGGAACTCAAAAGCAAGTCACAGCTTCGTGAGAGAGGTTAAGTCACTCTGCATTCATAAAATTCCCAGGCTGAGCCATGAAACTTACCACAAACTTATCTTTAAGGAACTTGGCACTGCTCACTTTAAAGTTGATCAGGGGCAAGATGGTCTTCAACTCTCGGAGACTGATGCTGCAAAAAAGGGAGACCCAGCTCTGTCACCTTGAGGGTTTTCAACAGCACAGGATTTAGCTGCTCCCATCAGTTCCCACCTCGGGCAGCCCTCTGTAAAGAGAGCCTGGTCAACAGTTGTTTATGGAGCACTAACTAGGAACAAGACACTGGGTCAAGGTAGAGGTGACACTTCAGTGAGCAAAGCTCAAGGGCACCCTTCAGGAATGTCCATAGATATGGGTCACACAGGAGACTCACAGTGTAGGGTGACGCCCCAATGAGGAGGCACCTACACTGGAGATCCCCAGTACAGCGTGATGTCCCAGTGAGGAGGGCTGGTCCCCACCCTTCGGGAATGGCCGTGGAGCAAAGTCCTGCAGGAGATTCCGTGTGGGCAGAAAATGGTGTCAGATGACCAGATAATCTCAATACAAAATGCCACAGAAATCCCAAAGGCCCAATGTGGGTGTTGACATGATGTGATTTCTGCCCAGGACTCTGAATGTCAAAGTGAAGAAATTCAGTGAAGCTTGGGTCAACAGCAGGAGTAACTGTGACATGCTTCACGTAGCCAAACACTTTGTCACCTAATTCGTGACACACATGAAGGGATGAACAAGACTCCCACTGACTCCACCTGCCACCCAGAGGAACCACAACCACAGGACGCGCTTGGCAGAATCAGCCGGGAAAGAGCCAGCTGAGCTTGACTCTAGTCTGGCACTGTGAAGAGACAAGAGGGATCTATAGTAAGTGGAGACCCCCTGCACCCCCAAAATTAAAGTTAAAAAATAAAGGTTTCTTTTAATGCCACTGGGGTTCAGAGCAAGGCAAGGTCACCAAGGGCCAGAGAGGGGAACTGGGAAGGAACAAGGCTTACATGAGCACCTACTGTATGCCAGGCTGCTCTGGGGTCATCCAGGTGTTAGGGTTGCCTAATTGCTCACCAGATTCTACCTTCTGCAAAGTACACAAGATTGACCCCCAGGGCTCAGAACAGCCAAGGGCGGGATGTCACGAGGGTACACAACTCAGGGCTTGGAGCTAGATGGCAGGCAGCAGAGCCTGGATCTGAATCAAATTCCAGTGCTCGGTCACAGGAATCTGCATGAGTGTTTCTTTGAAGCCACAGAGTGAGGTTCAGCTTAAGAGGGAAGAAAGGGCCGGGCGCAGTGGCTCACGCCTATAATCCCAGCACTTTGGGAGGCCAAGGCAGGCGGATCACGAGGTCAGGGGATCGAGACTATCCCGGCTAACATGGTGAAACCCTGTCTCTACTAAAAATACAAAAAAAATTTAGCCAGGCGTGGTGGCGGGCACCTGTAGTACCAGCTACTCAGAAGGCTGAGGCAGGAGAATGGTGTGAATCTGGGAGGCAGAGCTTGCAGTGAGCCGAGATCACGCCGCTGCACTCCAGCCTGGATGACAGAGCGGGACTCCGTCTCAAAAAAAGCAAAACTGGAGGGAAGCAACAGAGAACACGTCCCAGGCAAAAGGAGCAGCAGCAGTAGTAAGAATGGTAACAAAACCTGAAACTTCAATAGTGCTAATCAGGTGTCAGGTGTTGTTCTAGGTGGTGCCCTATAGGCATATTCACCTGTTAGATGCTTGAACAATTTACAAGGCAGGTACCATGATCATCTCCATCTTCCAGGTGAGGAAACTGAGGCACCAATCAGTTTGGTGCACACCTGACTGCCTCCCAGCGAGTAGCTCACACAACTAGAGGTTAAATTAGTGGGGTGAGTGGGTCAAGAATATGAGATCCAGACCCTTCTGGCTGGAGCCAAGTGTCCAGCAGAGCTAAGACAGGGTGGTCAACAGAGGAAGCTTGCCCCAGCTTGTAGGAGAAAACAGCCCTGTTTCCCTGCACCATCCTCCCAGCTTCTGCTGTGGCATGCGGAAGGAAGTAGCACGTCACTGCCCAGCCGCTGCCCTGGAGAAGGTCCAGTATGACTCTGGCCATCCTGTGTCCCCACCTCCAGCCTTTTCCTCTGGTTCTAATGGCCTAACAGCAGAGACTTCAGCTGACAAGATGCCCCCCACCCACGTACTCAAACCGTAGGAACACCACCCACGGCTTTCACAGACAGATCTTGAGGGCAGAAAAAGTCCCTGTTGGGCCAGCTGGGGCTGGCTGGGCAGAGCAGCCAGCAGGCTAGGGAATTTGCCCCAGGGGCTTGCAAGAACCTTTCTGCCTCAGCCCTGGGGGTGGTCCTAGGAACAGCTGGGCCAGGGCAGGATGAAGGTAGAGGAACAGCGGGAACAGGCGCTGCCAGAGCAGCGGTGAGAGGGGTCGTGGGGAGAGGAGCCAGACCATGCTGGTGCCCCAGTGGAGCGCATCCTGGGAGCAAGGGGGAGGTCAGGGTCCCCCAGGAGCCCAGGCAGCAGCAGGGCAAAGGAACCATCCCATGTCCAGAAAGAGAGACACTGAGGGACCTGAGGGGCCAGAGCAGCTGCTCAACAACCAGTGGAAAAAAACCAGGAACCAGGGACAGGAGCATTCAAGCACTTGGGACATGGGAGCCCACCTGGTCCAAAGGCCTCCCTTTACAGTGTAAACACTGGAGGCTGAGCGCTTCTTCGGGCTCCTAGTGCCAGGACAGCCTCACCCGATTTTCCCCTAGGCGAGCCCCTGCCTCACTCCCACCTCTGGGTGTGTGTGTGTCCCGCTGCATGGCCCGACTGAAACCAGCACAGGCAGGCTGAGCCCCAGCGCTGCAGGGGAGGAAGCCAATGGCTCAGCTTCACCCCTCTCTGCAACCTGTCATCCCCTAGACAGAGTGCCTCGCCCAGGTCAAAGCCCCTTCCAAGGCAGCCAGCTCTGACCTGGTCCACCATGGGAACGAAGGCCTGGCCCTCTAGTCTCAATTCAGGACAGCTCCACAGGCCATGCTCAGAGCTCCCCATCAAGTCTGCCCGGGCCATGACTCTGACTCCCCGGCTGCCTGTTCCAGCAGCCTTCCCTCCCCCATGCTTCCCACAACCCCCCATGCACTCCGCAGTAAGCCTCCTGCACACAAACCTACATCTCAGATCGTGTTTCCTGGGAGCGCAACCTAGAGCTGTGGGTTAGGAACCAAGGAAATCCCTTTGGGGAAGGATGGCAACTATTCCCTGAATGAGTCACCAACAGCCCCTCCCTCTCCCATGGCAGACAGCACTGAACAATCACAGTGTCCTCCCTGCTCAGCCCGGGAGGCCCCCACGGTTCTTCAACTCTGCACCCAGGCAGCCATCACCAAACAATTAAAGATGGCAGCCCCCGACACTTACGAGTCACGCTGAGGCTGGGCCGGCACCCCCACTGCCCCCAACTCTTTTGCAGCAACAACGGCAATAAGAAACGTTCGTCAAGTGCTTACCACGAGCCAGGCACGGTCCACGCACCCTTCACATATTAACTCCTGAACCCTCACATCTGCCCTGGGAGGTGGGAACTATTATTTTTATCTTTTACACATGAGGAAAACGACGCCCAGATAAATTAAATCATTTACCCCAATTCACACAACCAGTTACTGTGAGATCTGAGATTCAAACCTCAGCGCTGTCTGACAACTTTCGGCACTGATGGAGACGTGTGCTGTCTGAGGTACTAGCCGCCAGCCACACGCGGCTGCTGAGCCCCAGAAATGCAGCTAGTTCCACTGAGGAGCTAAGTACTTTTATTTGGTTTTGTTTTGTTGAAATGGCCACCTGTGGTGAGGGGCGCCCCGCCGGACCGCGCAGCCCCGGCGTTCTCCTTCTATAAGTAGCTCCCAGACCGGCAGCATCTACATCACCTGGGGATTGGTTGAAATGCAAATTCTTGAGCCCTGCCCACCACCGACTCAATCAGCCACTGTGAGGTGGAGCCCAGCAGCCCCCACGCTCACAAATCCTCCAGGGGATTCCGATGCCTGCTGAAATTTGAAAATTGCTCTCCAGTCAGCCCTAATCTTCAACCCCAGCTTCACAGTAGAATCTTATTTTAAAAAAATTCCCATGCCAGAGGCCATGCCCAGGACAGTAAAATCTGAATCTCTACTCGTGTGGTTCTGCTAAAGCTCCCCAGGTGACTCTAATATTCTGGAACCTCGAATAGGAAGCCTATTTGCATTCATGTTGAAGGAGATAAATGGGCCCACCCACCTGCCTTCCACCTGCAACCCCCTTGCCCTTTGCCACCTCCTCCTCTGTCCCTGCCAGGGCTAAAGGACAAAGGGAAGTGCACATCCTGCTTATGCAAATCCAGTGTTATAAGGTACGGGGGCAAGGGCAGAGGAGGGAAAGGAAGTAAGTGTTGGTGAGGATATGAAGAAAATAGAAACCTGTGCATTGCCATGGGAAGGTGTAGCTGTAACAGAAAACAGCATAGCAGTTCCACAAAAATAAACAGAATTACCATTTGATCCAGCAATTCAGCTTCTGGATATATACACAAAGGAATCTGAAGCAGAGACTCAGACAGATTTGTACACCCATGTTCACAGCAGCACTATTCACAATTGCCAAAAGGTGGAAGCAATTCAAGTATCCATCGATGGACAAGTAGATAAACAAAATGTGGCCTATCTGTACAATGGAACATTATTCAGCCTTAAAAAGGAAGAAGATTCTAACACATGCTACAACACCGATGAAACTCGGAGACATTACACTAAGTGAAATAAGCCAGATACAAAAGGACGAATATTGTATTAGTCCACTTATACGAGGTACCTGGAGCAATCCAGTCCAGAGAGACAGAGTAGAGTGGTGGTTTCCAGGGGCTAAAGAGAGAAGCAATGGGGAGTTACCACTTAATGGCTGCAGAGTCTCAGTTTGAGACGATGAAAAAGTTCTGGAGATGGATGGTGGTGACGGGAGCACGACAACATGATACACTTCATTCCACAGAACGACCTATCTAAGAACGGTTAAAATGATCAATGTTGCTCTATGATGTATTGTTGTTACCACACTAAAACAAATTTTAACATTTGTTTTTAGTTTTTTTAAATTATAAGGTGATTGGTCAGGGTGGGGAAGGAAAGATTTCTCTACTTCCCCCAGCTCTCAACAGCACAATTCTTTTTGTTTTTGGGTTTTTTTTTTTTTTTTTTTTAATGGGATCTCACTCTGTTGCCCAGGCTGGAGCTCAGTGGCACAATCACGGCTCACTGAAACCTGTACCTCCCTGGGCTCAGATGATCCTCCCACCTCAGTCTCTCAAGTAGCAGGGCTACAAATGTGCACCACTACACCCAGCTAACTTTTTTGTACTTTTTGTACAGATGGGGTTTCGCCATGTTGCCCAGACTGGTCTCTAACTTCTGAGCTCAAGCGATCCACCGGCCTTGGCCTCCCAAAGTGCTAGGATTACAGGTGTCAGTCATCATGCTCAGCCAATAGTACATGGAAGGAAGGAAGGAAGGAAGGAAGGAAGGAAGGAAGGAAGGAAGGAAGGAAGGAAGGAAGGAAGGAAGGAA
>NC_045450.1:66546863-66568303 GCF_002776525.5 Piliocolobus tephrosceles | reverse complement strand
GAAGGAAGGAAGGAAGGAAGGAAGGAAGGAAGGAAGGAAGGAAGGAAAAGTGGCCGGGCGCAGTGGCTCATGCCTGTAATTCCAGCACTTTGGGAGGCCAAGGTCGGCGGATCACGAGGTCAGGAGATTGAGACCATCCTGGCTAACATGGCGAAACCTCATCTCTACTAAAAATACAAATAATTAGCCAGGCATGGTGGCAGGCGCCTGTAGTCCCAGCTACTCAGGAGGCTGAGGCAGGAGAATGGTGTGAACCTGAGAGGCGGAGCTTGCACTGAGCTGAGATGGCGCCACTGCACTCCAGCCTGGGCAGCTGAGTAAGAATCGGTCTCAAAAAAAAAAAAAAAAGGGAAAGCAACACCAGTGGGGATAGTAAGTCTGCAAACCCTGGTGCCATCCCTGACAACCTGGGCTACTTTAGTCAAGTCACTTAACCTCTCTGGGCCTCAGTGTCCTCACATAGAAAATGGGTCTGAGAGCACCTCGCTCACCCATCAGCCAAGAGGGTATCCTAAGGATGTGAAGCGCTTATTACAGCCATGACTGCAAAGCAGGCTATAAACAAATGCCTGCTGCTACCATTTGCCTCTAGAAAAGTCTAAAAATGAAACAGGGTGCTTGGGCCAAGCAAAACACCTAAGACTTGTCCATTGCCCAGGCTGGGCCAACCCTGAGCCTGCCCCCTCTCGCCTTCAGCCTTTCCTCTGCTTCTGTGGCTCCTTTGTTTTCTTTCAGGAAACATGATTAGTCTCGTGGGTGACAGGAAAGGGAGGGAAATTGGCAGAACAGAAGTTGGTTGCTCTTTCATTGGCACCTTGGTCAAAGTTTCTTCTGCAAAGCTCCCTCCAGGCTTCCCAGAACCACGGATAAGGTGGGATTTTCCACATGTTGACAGAGAGCAGGGCTCCGCCCACTGGGACGGGGGTGGAGGAGAGGAAACCAGTGAGCACGCAGGGATGAACTCAGTCCAGAAACAGAAAAGGTTCTCTCTGCAGAGGGTCCTGGACCAGCCGATGGGAAGATGGATCTTTATGCAGGACTTGCCAGAATCCCTCCTGAGCAAGAGGGAGGTATCCATTTCTTGACTTCACAGATGAAGAGCAGACTTCAGAGCCAGACTGGCCACCCCATACCAGCACCGCGTGGAGAGAGGCACTGAGGGTAGTTCCCTCCCTCAGTCCTGTGCCAGTCTCAGCTATGATTCACCATAAGCCACAGAGAAAGAAAATGCAGAGAAGGCATCACCTCCGAGGCTGAAAGAGACCAGTGTGCACCAAATCTTCCAACACAAGGACCTCATTTAATCCACCTCAGTAACATTAGAGGGTGGCCCAGCATGGGGGAGCAGGCAGGGCATGTTGGATGAGAAGAAGAGGAGAGAGAAAGGCAGGGGGACAGAAAAACATGGAGTGAGCTAATGGCTGACCTAACTTTACTAGACCTTTTTTTTTTTTTTTGAGACGGAGTCTCGCTCTGTCGCCCAGGCTGGAGTGCAGTGGCCGGATCTCAGCTCACTGCAAGCTCCGTCTCCTGGGTTCCCGCCATTCTCCTGCCTCAGCCTCCCGAGTAGCTGGGACTACAGGCGCCCGCCACCTCGCCCAGCTAGTTTTTTGTATTTTTTAGTAGAGACGGGGTTTCACCGTATTCGCCAGGATGGTCTCAATCTCCTGACCTCGTGATCCGCCCGTCTCGGCCTCCCAAAGTGCTGGGATTACAGGCTTGAGCCACCGCGCCCGGCTTTACTAGACTTTTAACCACTTCCTGGTTAAGAGTCCCAAATCCTCCCACTGGGCAGGAGAAGAGACCAGGGGAGCTCACCCAAACCCTGAAGCCAACAAGTAACAGAGGACATTGACCGGACATGAAGTCACCTTCAAGATGGAAAGATTTTCAGGAACAAAATAGGAGAGGTGAGTTTAGTTATTGGATATTAACCAGGATAATGACATATCTAGATAGGATAATGACATATCCACATAGAATAATGACATAAATAAACCAAGAATGAACGAAAGGAATATTTTACCAAAAAAAATAAGGTGTCTCATGTGAGGCTAACATGAGATAAGGACTGAAGTGCTCAATGCAATTCCTGGCATGCCACATACACAGGCGTTAAATAAATCGTAGGGGTTTTTTTGTTTTTGTTTTGGGGTTTTTTTTGGTTTGTTGTTGTTGTTGTATTTTGTTTGTTTGTTTCTTTGGTTTGATTTTTGAGACGGAATCTTGCTCTGTCACCCAGGCTGGAGTGCGGTGGCACGATCTCAGCTCACTGCAACCTCCACCTCCCGGGTTCAAGCGATTCTCCTGCCTCAGCCTCCTGAGTAGTTCGGACTACAGGTGCACGCCACCATGCGCAGCTAATTTTTTGTATTTTAGAAGAGACAGGGTTTTACCATGTTGCCCAGGCCGGTCTCAAACTCCTGAGCTCAGGCAATCTGCCTGCCTCTGCCTCCCAAAGTGCTGGGAATATAGGTGTACTCCACCACGCCCAGCCAAATGGTAGTTTTTATCATTACATTATTAAGAGCTGAATCATACCTCAAAAAAAAATAATGAATTAAAAATGCTCAACCTCACCCATAAAGAAAGCAAGTTTGAGCAAAAACACTTGGTTGCCTCGGTTGTAGATGAACAAAGATCAAAGTCTAATGGCACAATAAATCATCAGGAAATGGACGCCTTCTTGCCCCACTGGTAGAAATATTACATAAATTGCTACGTCTAGCTATCAAACTATTAGACCAGCAAACACTGTGCTGCTGATATTCATTTCTGAGAATTTATCCTACCCACAGCCACCTCAAATGAGTTTACAGAAAGATAGACCAAAGGTTTCCACAGCAGCATTATTCACAATAATCATCAAGAATTGGGAGCAGCTCTCTGTGCATCAAGAAGGAAAATGAAGATGCAAAGGCATACGAATGATACAATAGGCTTTGGGGACTTAAGGGAAAGCGTGGGAGGTGGGTAAAGGATAAAAGACTAGACATTGGGTACAGTGTACATTACTCAGGTGATGGGTGCACCAAAATCTCAGAATTCACCACTAAATAACTTATTCATATAACCAAACACTATGTGTTCCTTAAAAAACACTTGAAATAAAAGAAAAATCTCCAAATTAAAAAAAAAAAAGAAGAAGAAGGAAAATGATTTCTGAAATGACAATGCATTAATCTAAGGAAAAACCAAAACAGCATTTACTTTTTTTAAAAAAATGTCTGGGTAAGACCTCACCTCTGCAAAAAATAATAATAATAATAAATAAGTCAGGCATGGTGACACACACCTGTAGTTCCCAGCTACTCAGAGGCTGAGGCAGGAGGATCGTTTGAGCCCAGGAGTTTACGGCTGCAGCGAGCTATGACTGTGCCATTGCACTCCAGTCTGGGGAAAAGAGAGACCCTGCCTCTAAAAAATAATAATAATAGTCTGGCATAGAGCTTTGAGCAGGACTGATAGGGAGCTTCTCCAAGAGGTACTTTTAAGTGAAAAAGTCAAGTAAACTGGATACACATTATCACATCACCCAACACATCTCTACCAGCCCTTAGAACCACCTGGTGCCCTGGCACAGTGGCTCATGCCTGTAATCCCAGCACTTTGGGAGGCCAAGGTGGGTGGATCACAAGGTCAGGAGTTCGAGACCATCCTGCCAAACATGGTGAAACCCTGTCTCTACTAAAAATACAAAAAAATTAGCCAGGTGTGGTGGCGGGCACCTGTAGTCCCAGCTATTCAGGAGGCTGAGGCAGGAGAAGGGCATGAACCCAGGAGGCAGAGCTTGCAGTGAGCTGCAATGGCACCACTGCACTCCAGCCTGGGCGACAGAGCGAGACTCCGTCTCAAAAAAATACATAAATAAAATAAAGAACCACCTGGTTTACTTCTTCACAGTCAGTCCTTCTCCTGTCACAAAGTATCGGCTGGTGCCATCAGGATTGTGTTTACTGCTGTATTCCCAGGATATTAAAGGTGCTCAAATATTTGTGATGAGGTCCGAATGCCCCATGGCAGAGATCATCTCTGAGGCTGAACTCGAATTTTCTGCTGGAATAGAGAGGCTCCCTCCAGGAGGATGATTTTGTCATCATCAACCCCAGGACCCAGCATGGCATCTGCAGATCACATCGGATGCAGTGAGGACCTTGCCCACCACAAGTCATGCTCCCACCCTCTTGGAAGGTTTAAAGAAAGAATGAAGATGGAAATCCAAAGTGATCAGAAGAAAACTGAATGACTCTTACCTGTTTCTTCTGGTTTGATCCACAGAATATATCTGCTTTCTCAGCCAACTGGCAAGAAATTTGAGACAAAAGAAAGAGAGACAAAGAAAATTAAAAAATAGCATAAGTCTAAGTGAGTCCTACAGGACGTGCACAAAAGGAACTGGAACCAAAAGGAGGGGTTTTCCAACTTTCTAACAAGGGCAGCTTGGGAAGAAGTTTTCTCCTAGTATCTAAGCCAAGATTACAACTCAAAAAGGCCAGGTTTCCTTACACTGACAACTCCTTCTAATGATAGTCATTAACCCCCAAAAACCTAGAAAGAAAAATAGTACCAAGTAGAGGAATTTGATTTAGTGGAAGGAAAAGAACTCACACCCCAATGCCCACCCAGACTCCCATGACACTGAAGAGACAGTCTTGAGGTCTTCATCAACCCAGGAGGGAGTGATAGGTAGAAAATTCCAGACCTTGTATCTATCCTTTGATCAGTCCACTTAATCTCTTATTAAATCCTTTAAAAAGGAAGCCCTGTTTTCCCCAACACATATCCCAGGAATGTTTCTATCTCCAGTCCAAGGTACCACTCACCCCAATAGGCCAAGGCTGAAAACTAGCATAGGGAAATTGCTCTTATTTGAAACACTGTACAGCTCACACCGCTACCAGGCACTCACTGCATACAAAACACTCAATGAGCCTCAAAAAACCAATGCCCCCTTTTTTTTTTTTTTCCCGTAGCCCATGTTGGCAAAGGCAGCAGAATAAAGGAATCAGCGGCTATGTAAATAAACAGGCAAAAGCCAACTACCTCTCGATAATGGTGGGTGTGGACGCACTCATCGCTTCTTGGTGTAAGATTTTCAAGCCAGAGAGCCAATTAAGTGCGTCTTCTTTAGAGTCAGCTGGAGTGGAGAAAGGGAACAGAAATGCTGTGTTAATTCCTGGGAAAACATCTGCTTACAAAGCCCGGCCCCATACAGATCACGAAGATGGGGGAAGCCTATGCTGGTTTCCAGTTTTGCAGGAGGCAAAGAAAGCATCTCTTTCACACTCTCATGGCTCTAGGACCTGCTATTTGTCAGAGATGGGGCCACATATTCATGATGAGCTTTGTACCACAGGGGTGACAAGTGGGTTATTTCCTGTGCCAAATGGAATCAGCACATATATATATATATATATATGTGCTAGACACTGTTCTAAGTGTTTTTCCTATATTGATCCTACAAGGGAAGTACTATTATATTCCCGTTTAACACATGGAGAAACCACTGAATCTAAGACAGGTTGAGTGATGTGTCCAAGGCCACACACCTCCTAGTGTAGCAGGACGAGCCACAGACAAAACTCCTCAGACACCAGATTAAAGAAGGAAGAGGGCCGGGCGCGGTGGCTCAAGCCTGTAATCCCAGCACTTTGGGAGGCCGAGACGGGCGGATCACGAGGTCAGGAGATCGAGACCATCCTGGCTAACACGGTGAAACCCCGTCTCTACTAAAAAATACAAAAAGCTAGCCGGGCGAGGTGGCGGGCGCCTGTAGTCCCAGCTACTTGGGAGGCTGAGGCAGGAGAATGGCGTAAACCCGGGAGGTGGAGCTTGCAGTGAGCTGAGATCCGGCCACTGCACTCCAGTCCGGGCGACAGAGCGAGACTCCGTCTCAAAAAAAAAATAAAAAATAAAAAAAATAAATAAAGAAGGAAGAGGTTTTTTATTCAGGCGGGAGCGTCGGCAGACTCGCGTCTTAAGAGCCAAGCTCCCAGCTGATCCTAAAACGATCCTAAAAATGAAGAGGAAGAAAAGCGACGAATTGAGGCTTGGCGAGAGAAACAAAGGAGCAGAAGAGAAAAAAACAGTGAGAAATACGAAGATGGATACAGAATGGCATTAACGTGTTCATTTTGTAAATTTCGAACATTTGAAGAAAAAGATATTGAACTGCATCTGGAAAGTTCTTCACATCAGGAAACATTAGATCATATACAGAAACAAACTAAATTTGATAAAGTAGTTATGGAGTTTTTGCATGAGCGTATGGTGAATAAATTCAAGAAAACATCTATTCATAAGCAACAGACAAATTATCAAACAGAAGTAGTTAAAATAATTGAAAAAGATGTTATGGAAGGTGTTACTGCAGATGATCACATGATGAAAGCAGAGACAGTTCATTGCAGCACTTGCAGTGTGTATATCCCTGCTTTACATAGTTCAGTTCAGCAGCACTTAAAGTCTCCTGATCATATCAAAGGGAAGCAGGCTTATAAGGAACAAATATAAAGAGAGAGTGTCGTGACTGCTACAAGCATTTTAAATAATCCAATAGTGAAGGCGTGATATGAACGTTTTGTTAAGGGTGAGAATCCTTTTGAAATTCAAGACCATTCTCAGGATCAGCAAATAGAAGGAGATGAGGAGGATGAAGAGAAGATTGAGGAACCTATTGAAGAAGAGGAGGATGAAGAGGAGGAAGAAGCAGCAGAGGAAGTGGGGGAAGTAGAGGAGGTGGAGGAAGTAGAGGAAGTAGAGGAAGAAACAGCAAAGGAAGAACCTGCTGATTTCCCTGTTGAGCAACCTAAAGAAAATTAAATATAAGGTATTAGATTTAAAAGGAGCTCGGCTCTTAAGACACGAGTCTGCCGATGCTCCAGGCCGAATAAAAAACCTCTTCCTTCTTTAATCCAGTGTCTGAGGAGTTTTGTCTGTGGCTCATCCTGCTACACTAGCAGCCATTACAGACTGAATATCTGCATTCCTTCGAATTCATATGTTGAATCTCTAACCCCTGAGGTAGGGCCTTTGTGAGGTATTTAGGTTTAGATGAAGTAACGAGGGTGGGGCCTCCATGAGGGGATTAGTGCCCTTTTAGAGACAAGAAAGAGAGACCAGAGCTCCCTTCCTATCCAAGCACACCCTGAGGAAAAGCCATGTGAACACATAGCAAGAAGGCGGCTGTCTGCAAGTCCGGAAGAGAGCTCTCACCAGAACTCAACCATGCAACATCTTGATCTTGGACTTCCTAGCCCCCAGAACTGTGAGAAAATACATGTCTGTTGTTTAAGTCCCTCAGTCTATGGCATTTTGTTATAGCAGCCAGAGTATGCTGAGACAATGGAAGACATAGGATTTTAAACAAGAACCCATTATCTTACCCTGGCAGCACACTGACTCCAGGAATGAAAAAGTGAAGGAATTCAAACCCAGGTGTCCAACTCCAGAGCAGAGTTTCTCAACCCCAGCTGCTCGGGAGAATCACTTGAGGGCTTTTCAAAACCCCAATACTTAGGTCCCACCCTAAAGTAATTAAACCAGAAGAGAGGGATGAGGGAGACATCAACAGGTGGAAGCACCCACACGGTGCCAAAGTGTGTCAAAGGTTATCAGCTTCCTCTGCTGCTATAACAAATGACCACAAACTTAGTGGCTTAAAGTAATACCGATTTCTTTTCAGACCGTTAGAGAGGCCAAAATTCTAAAATAGACTGGTTGCATACAATCCTTCTGGATTCCTTCTAAAAGCTCTTGGGAAGAATCCATTTCCTCACCTTTCCCAGCTTCCAGAGGATGCCTGCATTCCTTAGCCCATGGCCTCTCATCTTCTGACCTTTGTTTCCATCCTCACATCTCCTTCTCTGGGAATGACCTTCCCATGTATCTCTTATAAGAAGCCTTGTGATTCCACTGGACACCCAGATAGTCCAGGATATTTCCCATCTCAAAATCCTCAATTTAACTACACCCACAAAGTCTCCTTTTCCATAGAGGATAATATATTCACAGGTTCCCGAGATTACGACATGGACATCGTGGGAGGGCAGTATTCAGCTTCCCATGGCTTAGGAATTTAGCTTTTTGTTTTATTAAAGAGTGTTAGCTTTTAACCTTATGCTAACTAATAAGATGCAGGATCTGGAATAATCTGCACCACAACCCCAAGCAGCTGTCAGTATTTCCCTGCTTCTAATGAAGATGGCACAGAGGCATGGCAAGTAGAGCTTGTAACAGCCAGGAGAGTATGGCTTGCTAATACCCATGGTGGCTATTACCCTTGCTAATAAGCAGCACTGAGGAGTGGTTAAGAGCTTGGCATCTGGCAAAAGGAAGATCATAGCTTAAGTCCCATTGCACCACTTCAGGGCTGTGTGACATTCAGCGGGTTACTTAACCCTACTCTGTGCCTCATCTCACCTGTAAAATGAAGCTAACAGTGCAAACACCTCATGGAACTATGAAGCCTTTCCTTAAGCACCAGGTACTTTGCCAGTTCGTCCACCCCGGACGGAGATTGCTGCTCTCGTCTTTCCACACAGATGCAGAGGAAACTGAGGCTCTGAAGGGCTGAGTTTGTCTCAGAGCAGTAAGTGAGAGGGTGGAATGGGAATCAAAATCTTGACCATCACTGTGCTAACCTTGAATTGAGGGTTCCAGAAGAGGCTCCCAGAGTGGGATATATAGCAAAGTTCACATTCTAGCCCCCAAGGGCCGGGCTCTTGTGGTCTCCTTACCAAGTTAAGAACGGGGGTCAGGGCTCAGCCTGTAGGTGGGGCTAAGGAGACAGAGATATGAAGCTTCACGGCCATGGGCCTTGCCCTCCTGCCCCATCTCTACCAACCCCCTCCATATCATGAATCAGATATTCGCTCCTCATTTCCTACATCTAACGTGCTATTTCCCTCCTCCAAGCCCTGGCACATACCACAGCCTTTCCCTGGAGCGCCCTCCCTCTTTCCTCCAAACTCCTACTGAAGCCTCAAAACCCAATGTAAAAGTCACCTTCTTTGCCCAACTTCTCTGAAACTAAGAATTCACAGCACGCTGCATCATGCTTGCACTAGGTCTTATCCTAGTGCACCCATCTGTCTCCCCAAGTAGACTGAGAGCGTCTTAAAGGCAGTACCAGGTGCCATTCATCTTCCTAGATCACTGGCGTGTACACAACCTAACACAGAGTATAGGCTCAAAAGATGTATAGTAAAAGAATGAATGAGAAATTAATAAGTTATTTGACCCTAAAGTAAATGTCCCTATATTGCTGAACTTTCAGAGCTGCCTCCACTTTGGTCTATTTTAATAGTATTGCTTTTCTCTCTGAGTCATGAATGTATACATACTTCTAAGTCAATAAATTCTAGGACTGAACTGGAAAGTAACTACAAGCTTCTGCCCCTGAGTAAAATGAGGAAACTGCATGTGCGTGTGCAATAAAAGATCTCAGGACCGTTCCTTCACATCAGTCAGATTTGCTGAGCCACATCTGCTGGAGGAAAACAGGTTACATTTTCCTTTTCTTTCTTTTTTTTTGAGACAGAGTCTTGCTCTGTTGCCCAGACCGGAGTGCAGTGGTGCAGTCTTGGCTCACTGGTTCAAGCAACTCTTGTGTCTCAGTCTCCCAAATAGCTGGGACTACATGTGCACACCACCACACCCAGCTAGTTCTTGTATTTTTAGTAGAGACGGGGTTTCACCACGTTGGCCATGCTGGTGTGAAACTCCTGACCTCGAGTGATCTGCCCACCTCGGCCTCCCCAAGTGCTGGGACCACAGGGATGAGCCCAGCCTACATTTTTCATCCAACAGAGCCTGGCCTTCACTGTTAAGACTATCTAATCATCATTTATTCAGCTCTCAGCATGAGCCAGAGAGACACTTAACATACTCCTCACAATATCCCCATGAGATAGGCATTACTATTCTCCCCATTTCACAGCTGAGCAAACTGCAGCTCAGAGAGGTTAAGTCACTCATCTAAAGACACACAGCTAGAAAGGGGCAGAACTGGGATTCGAAACCATGACCCCAAATACACATCAGCGAGCAGGCAGGGGTGAGCATTCTGCTATTAGTGAACTTCTTCAGGAAGAGACTAACGCACGGGGAAGGAGAAAGGCACAGAAACATGCATCTACCTGCCAAGCTGAGTGTGCTGAGGACGAACTGAGTGCCATACAGGATGGTGAAGCAGCAATCTTCTTTCTGGCGAACTGCTTTTGCACGTTCAAAATCTTTGGAGTTCTTCCCTGGGCGGATTTCTTTTATTTCCATGATATCCACTACAATGAAATTAACATGAGCCAATTAGAAGCTGGAGTTCACTCCACCTGAGGATGCAGTCACACCCCTGCAGCCCAGGCACAGCCTGGCTCCTTCCTTCCCCAACAGGATCCCACAAAGCTGTCCGTGCATCCGGATTCAGTGCCCCCTCCTTCTGGAAATGAACAAAGGGCCAAGAGCCTACCCGGGCATTTGCTGCCACCCCACAAACCCCTGGAGTATGAAGAGTTTGGGGTTTCCACTCACCCTGTTTCTCAGACAGACACGTTTTAAACTAGGACAATTAATTTTTGTAATGCAACTCAGATTTGAGGAAATAGGCACCGACTATTCTACCAAAACAAACGATGGACCAAATTGATGCTCACTAGAGATCACTCTAGGCAGCCTAAAAGTTCCAACCGTCCAGTTCACCTTGACCTGGACCATCTTTTCCCCTGAGTCCCAAAAGCTACAAATGCTCTGTGGCTCAATTGAAAGGGGAAAAGAAAATGAAGGCAATGAATAACTGCTTCAAATTAAAAATAATAATAAGAGGCCAACCTCAGCATTGGGGATGGTCACAGGGGTTCTGAGTATCACAGGGCCTACGGGAAAAGAGTGGTAAACTATTACTCTGGTAACAGTCTAGAGTAATGGACTGTTACTAATGGGCCACAGCCTCCAGTATTTATGCCTTATATATATATATATTTATGCCAGCTGCCCTTCAATCCAGGTTGTCTCTGTGACCTGTTTTAACCAATAAAATGTAGTATAAATCAGGGACCCCAACCCCCACGTCATGGACTGGTACGGGAAAGTGAGCACTGAGCTCCGCCTCCTGTCAGATCAGCAGCAGCATCAGATTCTCATAGCAGCGCAAACCCTATGGTGAACTGCATTAGGTTCTCACAGGGGCGTAAACCCTATGGTGAAATGCACATGCGAGGGATCCAGGTTGTGTGGTCCTTATTGGAATCTCATGCCTGATGATCTGAAGCAGAACACTTTTATCCTGAAGCAATCCCCTCAATGCCCCCATCATCTGTGGGAAAACTGTCTTCTAGGAAACTGGTCACTGGTACCAAAAAGGTTGGGAGCGCTGGCGCACTGGTATAAATGATGCTGTGCCAGTTCAGGGCTTAACCCCTTTTTTTTTTTTTTTCTGAAATGGGGTCTCACTCTGTCACCCAGGCTGCAGTGCAGTGGTGTGATCTCAGCTCACTGCAACCTCTGCCTCCCGGGTTCGAGCAATTCTCCTGCCTCAGCCTCTGGAGAAGCTGGGACTACAGGCATGCACCACCATGCCGGGCTTAATTTTTGTATTTTTGGTAGAGATGGGGTTTCATCATATTGGCCAGGCTGGTCTTGAATTTCTAACCTCAAGTGATCTGCCCGCCTCAGCCTCCCAAAGTGCTAGGATTACAGGCGTGAGCCAGCGGGCCCAGCCTGGAGCCTAATCCTTAAGAACTCCTGGTACCTTCCATTTTGAGCTCTGGGGAAGCCAGCCTCTGTGTAAGAGGTCAGACTACCTGGAGACCACCACACAGTAAGAAGCCCAAGTTAGCCCTATGGAGAGGCCATGGAAAAAGCACCAATGCCCTCAGCCAACAGCCCAGCTGAGCCTCCAGCCAACAGCCCAGCTGAGCCCCCAGCCAACAGCCACAGAGCACTGCACCATCTTAGAAGTGGATCCTCTGGGCTGGACGCGGTGGCTCATGCCTGTAATCCCAGCACTTTGGGAGGCCGAGACGGGTGGATCACGAGGTCAGGAGATAGAGACCATTCTGGCTAACACGGTGAAACCCCGTCTCTACTAAAAATATGAAAAAAAAAAATTAGCCTGGCGTAATGATGGGCACCTGTAGTCCCAGCTACTCAGGAGCCTGAGGCAGGAGAATGGCATGAACCTAGGAAGCAGAGCTTGCAGTGAGCTGAGATCGCACCACTGCACTCCAGCCTGGACGACTGAGTGAGACTCCGTCTCAAAAAAAAAAAAAAAAAAAAAGTGGATCCTCTGGCCCCAATGAACTTCCCCAGCTGACAACATGTGGAACAGAGACAAGCTCTCCCAGTCCCCACCCATGCCCAGATTGTAGAAATATGTGCAATAAATAAAACGATTGTTGTCTTAAGCCACTAAACACTGGGATAGTTTGTTGTATAGCAATAGACAACAGAAACAAATAAGAAATCCTTCCTCTTTGCAACCTCTGCTGCCATGTGACTCCACCTGCTCCTGGTCAAAACCTACTGGGCCAGGATGGCAACCTGACTGACTCAAAGGTGACTCCCCCTTCTCCCTACAAGATGACCAGTGAACTCTGGACTGGCACAGAGACACGAGCTCAACAAGCTCAACCAGTCCCTTCTTTCCCCTTCTTCTGAAAAACAACAACAACAAAAATCTTTTCATGGCATGAACCCATTCCATGTGCTTTATTTAGAGCTGTTTCACTCCTCACCACCTTCAACCATAAGTTGAAGGGGACAGCAGGGGCCTGGGAATGACCCAAGTGCCCTGGCTCAGTGACTGGTTCGGGAATAGACACATGGCCCAGCTGCACCATCAGCATCCTCCTGGGATTCATTTGGCCAGAACTACCGGTAAAACCTCCCCTCCACTGCTGCTCCCAGGCTGGTAAAACATGAGCCTGGGAGTAGCAGGGATCACCTTGTCTACCATGGAACAAAGTGTTATCAAACCCTGGTGTACCTTTGAACTCCAGCACTCCTGGAGATGAGAGTGAGAAAGGAGATCTCAGCTTTGCAGCAAGAAGAGATGGCTCTGGCCTGGAATTAAGGAAGAGGACAGAACGAAGTCCACAGAGGTGAGCAGAGGCATCTTAGAGTCATAGTGAAACAGCAGGAAAGATTGGTGGCCATTCACAGGCAACAATGGGAGCTGGGGGAGGAGAGCACACAATTAAGTTAGAGGAGAGGGGATGGGATGCACTCAAAGCTTTCTGAGTTCTTACCATGGGTCTAGCTCAGTTAGAAACAGCTCAATGGCCAAGAGCCTTGTGAACACAAGCCGGGCATGGTGGCCCACGCCTGTAATCCCAGCACTTTGGGAGGCCGAGGTGGGCAGGTCACTTGAGGTCAGGAATTCGACACCAGCCTGGCCAACATGGCGAAACCCTGTTTCTACTAAGAATACAAAAATTACCTGGGCTTGGTGGCACATGCCAGTTGTCCCAGCTACTTGGGAAGATGAGGCAGAAGAATCTCTTGAACTCGGGAGACGGAGGTTGCAGTGAACCGAAATCACCCCACTGCACTCCAGCCTGGGTGACAGGGTGAGACTTCGTCTCAACAACAACAACAAAAAGACCATGTGAAAAGACTAAAACAACAGCATATCATCTGCATTCTGTGCATGTATGGTGGTAGATATACCCACCTACACATGTGACAAGATTTTGTAGAACTACCCATCAAAACAAATGCAAAATAACAAGAGAACTGTGTGTACGTAAAAAATGGTGAAAACCAATTAAGATCTGCAGTTTCATTAATAGCACTGTACCAGCATCCATGTCCAGGTTTTGATAACTATGCTTATGAAAGATGTTATCACTGGAGCAGCTAAATGAATGGTTCACAGAAACTGTACTATTTTTGCCACGTCCACATGAGTCTACAATTATTTCAAAATAAAAAGTTGCTAAAATCACTTCTCAATTATGGGTGGCCCTATTATTAGGGGGGTGGTATCTCTAAATCTTGTTGGGTAGAGTATTTGGGATGAAGGTGAGAGAGAGTAGAGATAGGACTCATCCCCCGTCACACCCCACTGAGAACCTCTACTACAAGCTGGCTGGGGGGACCATAACTAGTGGGGACCCCATCCCGACCTTGCAGTATAAATCTTGTTCAAAGGGCCATGCCCACTGATTGCAGACACTGAGGAAACTAAAATAAGCGGCTCCCATCCTAAATATTACTCAAGGGAGTTAACCCTATTGCCCGCATGTGCGTGAGACCTGAAGAATGACCAGTCCTCCACTTTAGCTGCATTCTAATACTAAAAATCATGCCCAGGGGTGGGGATTTCACACACTAATGAGATATGCAAACATGAAGAGGCTCTCTATCCTATTATACTGTGCAGGTGTCAGAAGTTCCCCAACTCTATGTGCTTCAATATCACTCCCTGCCCACTTGAGCCCCTTTAAAATTACTCTCCTGACCGTCTTCGGGGAGCCAGGCAGAGAGTTATCTCTCTCTTGTGCTGCTTCTCTTATGCCTGGGCATAAGCTCCAATAAAGTCTTGTCTGGGAAAACTCTTTTGGCCTCGTGTCAATTTCTATCACACTGAGAGCCCAAGAACGCATGGTCAATAAAAGATGGACATGTTGCCACTCTTCACCCAAACTAGAAATCTGAGTCTTCCTTATCTCTTCTCTTTATCTTCACTCCTCAAAAACAAACAAAAAGATCCTTTTCATGCATTGAAATTTATTGTTTTTAATTTGTTTCATTTATTTGGGGGAAGCTTGAGTACTTAAAGTATAGACTTCATGGTGTTGCACCGCAAAATACTTAATGTATCTCAGAAAAATGAGCACATTTTCTTATAGAATCACAAAACCTTTATTGCATCTAACAAAACTGATGATGATGACTTAACATAACCTAACACCTTGTCTGCATTTAAATTTCCCCAGTTTTCTCGAAATCTTTTTACAGTAGACTTGAATACAAATAAAATGCGTACATCTTATCTGGTTATATCATTACATCTTCAATCCTAAAGAGTCTCCTTGTTTACTTTTGTTTTCTCTTGTGCCTTTGACTTTTTAAAGAAACTAGGCACTGGAATTCATTTTTAGAGGAAATCAACATGGCTGATTTAACTGCTTTAGCAATTATCTAAAAACTTGAAAGGTATTAAGGTTTGTTTTCCAAAAGTTATTCACCCACCCAGTTGACTGCCAGTGAAAGTGTAGTGACTTTAACCAAACATTCTTTTCTCTGTCTGTCTAGTCTAACAATCCTCTTTCCAGGTAAAATGTCTTCAAGAGGGAATTCATTTTTCTTTTCTTTTTTTTTTTTTTTTGAGACAGTTTCTGCTCTTGTTGCCCAGGCCGGAGTGCAGTGGCACAATCTCGGTGCACTGCAACCTCCGCCTCCTGGGTTTAAGTGATTCTCCTGCCCCAGCCTCCCAAGTAGCTGGGATTACAGGCGCTCGCCACCACACCTGGATAGTGTGTGTGTGTGTGTGTGTGTGTGTGTGTGTGTATTTTTAGTAGACACAGGGTTTAACCATATAGGTCAGGCTTGTCTCGAACTCCTGACCTCAGGGGATCCACCTGCCTCGGCCTCCCAAAGTACAGAGATTATACACGTGAGCCACCACGCCCAGCCAAGAGAGAATCTTTGCACTGGCCTATGGTGAGCATCTGTCCTTACAGCAAAATTATACATAATTAAAGAAAAACTTGGCCGGGCGCGGTGGCTCAAGCCTATAATCCCAGCACTTTGGGAGGCCGAGACGGGCAGATCACGAGGTCAGGAGATCGAGACCATCCTGGCTAACACCGTGAAACCCCGTCTCTACTAAAAAAAATACAAAAAACTAGCCAGGCATGGTGGCGGGTGCCTGTAGTCTCAGCTACTCAGGAGGCTGAGATAGGACAATGGTATGAACCTGAGAGGTGGAGCTTGCAGTGAGCTGAGATCATGCCACTGCACTCCACAGCCTGGGCGACAGAGCAAGACCCCATCTCAAAAAAAAGAAAAAAAAAGGAAAGAAAAACTTTTTTAGACGATGTAACATTGTCTTCCAGCAAAAGCCACATTTTAACAATTCTACTTCTGAAATTGCTCTGGAATCTATCAACGTCTATCCATTTCCATGGTCAACACCACAATCAAAGCCCCCATTATCTCTTGTCTATGGAGGTTACTTCCTGACTTGTCTTCTCATAGCAGTACACTATCCCCACAGTCATCGTATGAAATACAAACAGGCTCACTACAACTCCTTGGGATCAAGCCTTCCCGTGGCGTCCCACTGCTGTTAGGACTAAGAACCACAGCCCTGTGATGACCCCTCCAACCCCACATGGCCTAACCATCCGCCTCCCGGCCCTTGCTCCCCATGCACCCCACAGGCCCCTCTGAGCATCTCTCATAGGTCACACTCATTCCTACCACAGGACGTTGGCACCACTGAAAATGTTCTTAGTCTGGTTAGCGCCAAGCTCTCCCTTCCAGTCTCAGCTCAATCAAATCAAACTCAGAAAACCTCCCGATGCCTGCTATGAGCTATACCAAGCACCTCTCTTCCACAGCATTCAACAGGAGCAAATATTTATTAGAGGGAGTCTGCAGATCCACAGCCCTCCTTTCCCAGACTGTAAGCTCCACATACGCAGGGATTGTGCACCCTTCCTCACCACTGCGCTCCACCCATCAGAGTGGCTGGCACACAGCAGGGCCCAATAAGTAGTTCTTGGAAAGAGGAGAGGGACAGAGAGAGATGGGGACATCAAGAGGGATCAAACTACTGGTGATTGAGCAGAGCAGGGGACAGAGAGTAAGGACAGAGGAGGAGATAAGGGAGACCGAGAGGGACAGAGAGACCAGGTACAGAAAACCACAGGCTACCCAGACAAGGAGCGAGAGAAATGCAAACGCATGTGTACAAAAGCAGAGAGACAGGGCACGGTAAGAAAGAAAGAATCAACTGCTAACAGCCATTCTAATGATACAAGCAGCGCTGCACATCTGCACGCCCCCTTCCACTTCAGCCCAAACAAGCACCCTCTGGAAGCCAGCCCTGCCCCAGGAAAGAGCTGCAGGCATCTGCCTTCATCAGCCAGGACTTTATCATCCTGAACACCCCTCTCTTGCTTCTTCCCAAGACAAGCACTGGCTTATTCATCCTACTTCTGAAAAGATTATCCTTTCTCCATTGAGTAGCCTTTGCCCCTTTGTCAAAGATCAGTTGATGATATTTGTGTGGGTCTATTTCTGGGCTCTCTATCCTGTTCTTTTTTTTTTCTTTTCTTTTGAGACGGAGTCTTGCTCTGTCGCCCGGGCTGGAGTGTGGAGTGCAGTGGCCGGATCTCAGCTCACTGCAAGCTCCGCCTCCCGGGTTTACACCATTCTCCTGCCTCAGCCTCCGGAGTAGCTGGGACTACAGGCGCCCGCCACTTCGCCCAGCTAGTTTTTTGTATTTTTAGTAGAGACGGGGTTTCACCGTGTTAGTCAGGATGGTCTCGATCTCCTGACCTCATGATCCGCCCGTCTCGGCCTCCCAAAGTGCTGGGATTACAGGCTTGAGCCACCGCGCCTGGCCTCTATCCTGTTCTACTGATCTGTCTATTCTTCTGCCAACATCAGCGGTACTGATTACTGGAACGTTAGAGTAAGTCTTGAAGTCAGTCCTCTGATTCTGTTCTACAATACTGTGTTTGCTACTCTATGTCTTCCACCTTTCCATATAAAATTTGGAATCACTTTGCCAACGCCCACGATTAACTTGCTGGGATTTTGTAATATTGTGACTTTTAATAAGACATACAAGTCATCCCTCAGTGACTGTTGGGGATTGGTTCCAGGACCTTCCACAGATACCAAAGTCCAAATAGATGCTCAAGCCTCTGATATAACATGGCAGAGTGCTTGCATAGAGCCTATGCACATCCCCCCATAAACCTCAAACCCCTAGGTTACTTTTAATACCTAATATAATATAAATGGTATGTAAATAATTATACTGTATTGCTTAGGGAATAATGACAACAAAAAAGTTTGTCCATGTTCAGTAAGATGCAATTTTTTCAAATATTTTCAATCGACCATAGCTTAAGTCCGCAGATGCAGAATCCACAAATACGAGGACTGACTGTATACATTTGGTCTCCAATCCCATTTCCTGGCACACAACTCCTAACACCCTCGGAATCTCCAGTGACAACTATCTTTTTGTATGGCTGGGGGCTCCTAGACACCTCAGGATGAAGGTTGGCTGCCAGGGAAACCAACCATGTGATCACAGGGTTGGAAATTTCAGCCCTACCCCCAACCTCTAGGAAGAAGAGAGGAGCTAAACGTTGAGTTGGTTACCAATGGCCAATGATTTAATCAACCATGCCTTTGTAATAAAGCTCTCATAAAAACCCAAGATGACAGGGTTTAGAGAGCTTCTTGGTTGCTAAAAACATGGAAGTTTCTGGAGGGTGGCATGCCCAGAGAGAACGTGGGAACCCTATGCCCCCTCCCACATACCTTGCCCTATGCATCTCTTCTATCAGGCTGATCATCTTTATCTTTTGTAATATCGTTTTAATAAATTGGTATACATGTTTCCCTTAGTTCTGTGAGTCACTCTAGCAAATAAATCAAACCCAAGGAGTATGTTATTGGAACCCCAATTTATAGCCAGTCAGTCAAAAGCATAGGCCACAACTTGGGCTTGTGACTGGCATCTGAAGTGGGAGACAGTCTTGAGGGACTGAGCTCTCAACCTGTGGAATCTGATTCTAGTTCCAGGGAGATAGTATCAGAATTGAATTGAACTAGAGGACACCAAACTGGTGCCTAATGGAGAACTGTCTGCTTGATGTGTGGGGGGAAAACCATACATATCTCATGTCAAAAGTGCTGAGTACAGAGAAAAGAGGGAAGAGAGCGAGGAAAAAAACACACCTTGGTTTTTCCTTTCTCTGAGGTGAAGTGTTTTGTGCTGTATTGAATGTGAATGGAAAAAAACTTTTCTTGTATCTCTATTAGATTTTGGTTGGGATTGTGTTGAATCTATAGATCAAGCCAGGAAGAACTGACATCCTGAAAATAACGAGTCTCCCTGTTCATGAACATGGACTATCTACTCACGATCCTTTTAAGCATTAGCCATAAGCCAGACGTTCTGCTGGATGTACTTGATCCTGGCCCTCAAAGGTCTTGAAGATGTAGTAACCTCATCCTTGAGGATAAAAGTAAATGCTATATAGCAAAACTCTTACAGAGCACCTACTCTGTGTTAGGCAGAGAGCTAATGTTTCGCATGTTATCACAGGTTGGTTCCCTGGAAGTTGAGCCTGAGTCAGGGATTCTTACATGAATGAGGTGGGGGAGAAGGATAAAGCTAAATAAGGCTGTGGTCCCACTTAGGGATGGGCTTCACCCTGATTGTACAGGGAGTGGCGGGGGGATGTCTGGAGCATGAATCACATCAGAGAAGTGGGTCCTCCTGAAAGAAGGGAGACCATTCCTTCTTGTCCTCCCTGCCAGTCAGTCATTGGCTTGGCTTACAGCCACTACAACGTTCTAGGTGATGCAACTTTCTTCTAGAGAGAGCGGTGCCCTAAAGAAGGGGTACCTGTGAGCCACAATACCCAACATTCCTAGCAGCTGGGAAATGGAGCACAAGCCTGGTAATGGGAGCTGAGTAAGGCACAACAGCATCCTCTGTATTAACTCATCGTTCCTCACAAGAACACTATGAGGCAGGTACCATGACTGCACTGATTTTACAAATGAGGAAACTGAGACATGGAGAAGTGAAGTACCTTGGCCAGGGTCACCAGACACAAGTGGAAGAGCCAGCATTTGAACTTTGACTCACAGCCAAGCAAGTGACTCTAAGAACCCACATAAGAATATGCAGCTCTCATCATGGTTTTCTATCTGGCAATCAGCAAAGTCTGAGGGGGTCGGTGGGCATTTTTGCTGACATCCCCCATCCCTTGATCTTACATCAAGCAGGGGCATCTTCGTGAATGATGATCCTGCTACCCACAGGGGTGCAGACCTGCAAGGAGAGTGGTCAGGCCTCCTGCACTCAACCCAGTGCATCCAAGCCACCTTTCTGACCCAAGGCTGGGAACAAGACTCTAGTGCGGGGGCTGCAAATTCATGTTCCCAGGAGCTACCCAAGTCGTGAGGAGCAGTGTGGCTACTGATGAGGTGGATAGACTCTGGAACCAGCTCACCTGGGCCCGGAGTCCCAGCTCCCCAACTTATAGCAGATGGCTTTGGACAGTAACTTCAGTTCTCTGTGCCTCTGCTTCTTCATGTGAGCAACAGGAATGATAGTGATACTTACCACACAGTGCTCTTGTGGGGATTAAATGTGTGTCTGTACATATGTGTTTGTCAATTAAAATAGTACCTGGCAAAACAGAGATGTAGGGGAAAAAAACAAAGATGTAGAAACTTCTCTGTACTTGTTAGCAACTGAATCAAGATGGACACAGATAAGGCATAAGAACTAACATGGGACAGGGAACAGTGGCTCATGCCTATAATCCCAGTACTTTGGGAGGTTGAGGCAGGAGGATCATTTGAAATCAGCAAGTTCAAGACCAACCTGGGCAACAAAGCAAAACCCTGTCTCTACAAAAATAATACAAAAAATAAACCCAGTAAGCCAAGTGTGCTGGTGTACACCGGTAGTCTCAGCTACTCAAGAGGTTGAGGCAGGAGGATTGCTTGAGCCCAAGAGTTTGAGGCTGCAATGAGCTGTAATCAAAACACTGCACACCAGCCTGACAAGAGAGTAAGACCCTGTCTCAGAAAAAAAAAGGAAAGAAAACACGGTGTCTCAATTTATTTGCTGTGAACATTAAGGAGGAAGATCCTTACGTACCGACTGGCAAAAACTCCTTGATGACCTATGTAAATAAGAGACTAGATGTATACATCTGTGTGTGTACACACATACAGGCCCAAGTGTACATGTACATATTATATACATCCTTATGTATATATGCATTATGTTCATCACTATGCAAATTCTCACTATCTGAATGTCTACTATAACTTATTAACTCTTTTTATTTTTTTATCAGAAATGCACCACCCAGATCACAGACCTGCTGTACGAGGTTCATGAGCAGGTGCCAATGAAAACAGTGAAGGCGTGGCCCAGACACGGTGGTTCACGCCTGCAATCCCACTACTTTGGGAGGCCCAGGCAGGCAGATCACTTGAGGTCAGGAGTTTGAGGCCAGCCTGGCCAACATGGCAAAACTCTGTCTCTACTAAAAATACAAAAATTAGCCAGGCGTGGGGGCATGTGCCTGTAATCCCAGCTACTAGGGAGGCTGAGGCAGGAGAATCACTTGAACCCGTTGAGGGGGTGGTGGGGCGGAGGGTGCAGTGAACCAACATCACACCACTGCACTCCAGCTTGGGCAACAAGAGTGAAACTCCGTCAG
>NC_045450.1:66494823-66546763 GCF_002776525.5 Piliocolobus tephrosceles | reverse complement strand
GGGGGGGGGGGGGGGGGGGGGGGGGGGGGGGGGGGGGGGGGGACGCATGTCTGTCTGCAATGGAAGAGAAGCAGTTTGATGCACAATGAACAGCACATCAAACCTGGCATCCTGCCCATTCTATTGAGTTCTTCTTTCATCCTAGCATTTGCTTCTGACAAGCAAACTACCAACCAGGGTCCAATGTAAATGAATCTTTAGTATTTTTAACAGATCATTTCATTGTCTTTTCCATTACAGTACCAGGTAGTTGGGGGATAGAAGAATATCACAATTCAGAACCATTACTGTATAGTATCCTATGTACTTTTTGCAAACATGCTTAGTAATGAGTTCATCAAAGCACCCAAAAATTGGTTATTTGTTGCTGTAGATGCTTTGTATTCATGCCAAAAATATTGGTGGGCTGATTTTAGGTACTTAAGGTTGTTAAGTGATACTAAGGAAATTGGCTGGGTGTTTCAATCAGTTGGTAATGCATCAGCACTTGTCTCTGTGTAATACGATGTAATATATTGCAATCCAAAAATGTTCCTCTCCAGTGTGTTTGCAGGAATGTACTGGATTCAGCTAAGAAGGAATGTGCCTATTTGTAGGTGTGCATGTGTGTGTGTAAAGGTGTGAGAAAGAGTACCAAAAGATTTCCACCAACTTGCTGACAAACAGGCACTACTAGTGAGAAGGAGATGGGCAAACGATGGTCAAGGAGGGCTTTATCTGCACTGGTTCAAATTTTTGCCAAGGGCACACAGTGACTAAAACAACACTTTATTCTCAAAGTAGGCTGTGGTCAGCAGACCTCAGGCCATGCACTCTTCCATGGTGGGGCTCAGTGGCTGAGTTTCCTGCTTGAAGAAAGTGAGATAACCCAGCCACAGAAATGAGGCTTCATCTTTGCACAACCCCACCCCCTTCCCAGCATCACCTTGGGTCTTCCCAGGTGCACCCCACCCCCACCGCCCATCCCTCCACTCCCACCCCCCTGTAAACCACCTCCCACACACCCAGAACCCTGGAGTCAGCCTCAAAGGCTGGCACCCCACTCCAGCCATCCTCCCCTTGGCCCTCCCGCCCACCCATCATCTTCTGGCACACCCTTGGGAATTTTTGGCCCCTCCAGACATCTCATAGCTTCCTCTCACTCCCCGCTTTACATCACCGACCCCTGTGCTGGCTGGACCATGACCCTGTTCTTCAAGTTCCCATTTCCTTTCTCCTCCCACTACTTAACAAAAATTTCTCTCTGGAAACTCAAGACATATTCAAGCAAACAAACAGACAGAAGGCTTGGGCACCTTCCCACACATAACCCACCCTCTTTCCCGACTTTCAGTCATTCAGTCAACCAGGCAGTCACAGAAGCCCACTCTGAGCGCTAGGGATGCCACGCTGCAGAGACACAGTCCTGCCCTCAGACAGCTCCGAGTCTGGGAGGGAGGACAGGCCCTGTCCAGGCTGGCATGAGATACGTGCAAATCCACATCTCCATCCATATCAGGAGTGCAACAGAGTCCACACTGGGGCTCCTCCCCAGCAAGGGGAAGAAAGGCTTCTCTGAGTACGTGCATCCTGGCTGAGTTCTGCAGACTGGAGCTCACCTGGGAAGAGGACGAGAAAGCCTCCCTTTGTAGGGAGTTCTGGAGTTCAAAGACCTTGGTTCAAATCCTGGCTGTGCGCCCCAGGGGTGCACAGGAACCTGGGCACGTCATGTCCCTTCTCTTTGCTCTTTCCCCCTCTGTATAAGCAGTGATGCCTATCACTGAGTTGTTGTGCAAATCAAGTGAAATAACATGAAATAAAAACCACCTGGTCCCAGGAGGGCTCCACCGAGGTGAGTTTAGCTCCTAGGATGAATGGTTTTCTTTTTTTTTTTTTTTTTTTTTTAGACGGAGTCTCTCTCTCCCAGGCTGGAGGCAGTGGTGCGATTTCGGCTCACTGCAAGCTCTGCCTCCCCTCCTGCCTCAGTCTCCCAAGTAGCTGGGACTACAGGCGCCTGCCACCACACCCGGCTAATTTTTTTTGTATTTTTAGTAGAGACGGGGTTTCACCGTGTTAGCCAGGATGGTCTCGATCTCCTGACCTGGCGATCCGCCCACCTCGGCCTCCCAAAGTGCTGGGGTTACAGGTGTGAGCCACCGCGCCCGGCCGGATGAATGTTTTTCTGTACCACCTTGCAACACCACCTTCCCAGCTGCTGGTGGTTTCACTTTAAGTAAAAAGCCCCAGCATTGCTTATTGACCTCAGCCAAGGACGCTGCTTTAAGAAAAACCAAAGGTGTTAGGTTATTTCACACACGTAGCAGCGTCTGACATGGCAGCTGGGGGAATAGGTGACATGCACAGCAGAACACGTAATGACAAAAGGGGCTCCTGAGGCACACACGGTAGAGCAGAAAGAGCCCAGTTCTAGAAGGATCTAGCAGGCATGCGTTAAATCTAGCTCTTCCTCTCCGGGCTGTATGAAGAAGCCTCTATTCTGGTTTACTGTCTATTTTCTCATCTATAAAATGGAAAAAGAACATACACCCCATAGAGATATATCTGAAAAAATCTTTGCAAAAGGTAAAGTTTACGGCCAGGAGCAGTGGTTCATGCCTGTAATCCCAGCACCTTGGGAGGCCAAGGTGGGCAAATCACTTGAGGTCAGGAGTTTGAAACCAGCCTGGCCAACGTGGTGAAACCCTGTCTCTACTAAAAATACAAAAATTAGCTGGGCGTGATAGTGAGTGCCTGGATGCCTGTAATCCCAGCTACACAGGAAGCTGAGGCAGGAGAATGGCCTGAGCCCAGGAGACGCAGGTTGCACTGAGCCAAGATTGTGCCACTGCACTCCAGCCTAGGCGACAGAGATGCCATCTCAATAAACAAACAAACAAACAAACAAACAAACTTACTTCACTTTTCGGCCTGCAGATAGAACATGGGTCTGCCCTTATCTTCTTGGTTAAAAAGATAATAAACAACAGAGTTGTTGAGGCTGCACTGATAGCAAAGGGGAGAACCAGTATCCTGCTTCCATGTGAAGAGATTCTTCCCAGATCATTACGCTCAGATAATTTGGTCAGTGATTCTAATGCTTCATACTAATGCAGAACTACTCGATGGATAAGAGTTTTAAGTGATGCTGAAGAAACTGACTGGTGCTTCTCTCCCCTCTGGGACTCTCCCTCCCCAAAGGAGGAAGGGACCAATCTCTGGAAAAAGGAACTGAGGATACGCAGCTCAGCAGTTTCGTTTTGTTCTAGTCGGATCCACTCCCAAGGGACCACGTGCCCTGCCCTGTTCCCTGCCACTCGGAGGGGAGCTGCCTCTAAGACAGGGGTCCCCAACCCCCAGGCCATAAACTGGTACCTGTCTGTGGCCTGTTAGGATTTGGCCGCACAGCAGGAGGTGAACAGGTCTAGCAAACATTACTGCCTGAGCTCCGCCTCCTGTCAGATCATCAGCGGCATTAGATTCTCATAGGAGCACAAACCTTATTGTGAACTGCACATGTGAGGGACCTAGGTTGCACACTCCTTATAAGAATCCAATGCCTGATGATCTGTCACTGTCTCCCATCACCCCCAGATGGAACTGTCTAGTTGCAGGAAAACAAGCTCAGGGCTCCCACTGATTCTATATTGTGGTGAGTTGTATAATTATTTCATTATATATTATAATGTAGTCATAATATAAATGAAGTACACAATAAATGTAATGCCCTTGAATCATCCTGACACTATCCCTCCAAACCAACCTGGCCCACGGAAAAGTTATCTTCCACAAAACCAGTCTCTGGTGCCAAAAGAGTTGGGGACTGCTGCTCTGAGACATCTATAGGCATCCACCCAGGCCACCACAGGGTGGGCAGGTCAGGGGCCAGGTGTCAGGGCTCAATTCTAAGCGTGTTCTCCAGGCAGCCATCTCATCACCCTTCATTGATTGCCGATGTTTCATTTCTCAATCGTTTCCAAACTCAGGAGACAATGAGAAAATGAGGACCTTTATGTGCTCACCACTAACACCCCTAACATGGCCCATCAAACAATTCTTTACGTTTTTTGGAGACAAGGTCTTGCTCTGTCACCCAGGCTGGAGTGCAGTGGCACAATCACAGCGCACTGCATCCTTGAACTCTTATGCTCAAGGGATCCTCCTGCCTCAGCCTCCCAAAGCCAGGTGACTGAGACTACAGGCATGCACCACCACACCTGGCTAACTATTTTTAGTAGAGACACGGTCCTACTATGTTGCCTAGGCTGGTCTCAAATCCCTGGCCTCAAGTGAGCCTCCCATTTTGGTTTCCCAAAGTGTTGGGATTACAGGCATGAGCCACTATGCCCAGCCTAAATGTTCATTATTTTAGTGTCATTAAAACTTGGTGTTTTCACCCTCCTGCTGGAAACTAAATTTAAATGGTGCCCACCCTTTGTAATGTCTTAACTGTAGCATATTTTAAAACATACTGAAAAAATACACACCTGGCACCTCTAAATTATGAAATCAAGTTTCTTTTCCATATAAAATTAAGTTTAAAAATAGTGAATCAATATTAAAATAAGTATTAGACATAAAACAGTACTGGTGGTGTGCAAATGTAACAAAAATTATTAAGGCAATAAAGGAAGGGCTCATTACTTTATATACAGCCTATTAATATTTTAATAGGCTAATTCTGCTTCTCTTTAAACCAGTACTGTACATCAAAATTACACAGAAAACTCTCATTATACCAAGACTATATAGAGAATTTTTTTCCCCCACACATGGATTGACCAGTTTTGGGGGGTGGTTTGGAGCCATATAACATTATTTCTCAAACTACAAACATTTGTTTATCAATCTTATAAGGTTTGTTGTATCTGCCTACTGCTGATACTATTTATCTGAAGTTTTCTTTAAATCAACTCACTGTTTTCACCTGAATTGATGTATGTTAAGAATGATTTTATGTTTTTGGCAAAAAGAAAACCAGTCACACTCACCATATACAACAGGAACTGCAAAATTAAAAAAAATCAGTGGAAACAGGACAGTATTATTAAATTCTACCTAGAAACAGTTGTCTGCTGGAAGCAAAACCCCCGGCTTGGTTCTATGAGTCATAAAGGGAAAGAAGAAGCCTTTAAGACAGGCACAAAGCCAATTAGCCATGCAAAACTCACTGATGGAGACAAGAGTCAGAGTGGTGTCACCTAAGGAGAGGACTGGGTCACCGGGACCCAAGGAATGGCCACAGAGGTGGACCCACACTTAAAGCCTTGAGCCTTACATGCACCATGTGTGCATTTTACCACATCTATGTTATTTATGTATTTTTTTATTTTACTTTAAGTTCTGGGATACATGTGCAGAACGTGCAGGTTTGTTACATAGGCATACATGTGCCATGGTGGTTTGCCGCACCCATGAACCTGTCACCTAGGTTTTAAGCGTTATCTATTTGTCCTAATGCTCTCCCTCCCCTTGCCCCCGCCTGCCAACAGGCCCCAGTGTGTGATGTTCCCCTCCCTGTGTCCATGTGTTCTCATTGTTCAATTCCCACTTATGAGTGAGAACATTTGGTGTTTGGTTTTCTGTTCCTGTGTTAGTTTGCTGAGAATGATGGTTTCCAGCTTCATCCATGTCCCTGCAAAGGACATGAATTCATTCCTTTTTATGTCTGCAAGTTATATTTTAATAAAGACATTTCATATCTTTCAGGCTGGCAAAAGCGGCTCACGCCTGTAATCCCAGCACTTTGGGAGGCCAAGGCAGGCAGACCACAAGAGGCCAGGAGTTCAAGACCGGCCTGGGAAACATGGTGAAACCCCACTGCTGCTAAAAATATAAACATTAGCCAGGCATGGTGGCGAGCACCTGCAGTCCCAGCTGCTTGGGAAGCTGGGAGGTTGAGGCAGGAGAATCACTTGAACCCAGGAGGTGCAGGTTGCAGTGAGCCAAGATCAAGCCAGTGCACTCTAGCCTGGGCGACAGAGCCAGACTCTGCCTCAAAAAAAAAAAAAAATTCGTATCTTTCAAAGAGAGACATGTTAAAATTTTGGAAATGAAGTTGGTGTAACTATTAAGGAGTGACTAAGAAATCCTTACATTGCTTCAGTCTGTTGACTATGATGGTAAATATAGGATGCTATGCATGTGATAAAATTGTACATAACGAAATACACACAAGTACAAGGAAAACGGGGGAAAACTGAGTAAGACTGGTGGTGAGTTCTATCAATGTTGTCAATATTAATATCCTGGTTGTGATATCGTACTATAGTTTTGCAAGACATTACCACTGGGGATAACTGGGTAACGTCCACATGAGATCTCTCTGTATTATTTCTTACAACTTTATGTGAATCTTCAGTTATCTCAACAAAAATTCCAATGGAAAAAAATGCACAGTATCAAGGAGGAAAAAAAAGACATGTTGGTACCGAACAGATGTTCTTGTCATAATCAGGAAGACGGAAAGGGAACTGAGAAGGAAACCACGCTCCCAACCTTGGTTCAGGCTCCCTGGGCACCGCCTGGCGTTCATGCTTTGCTGTGGCACCCACAACACGGGGGTCCTTGCAGAGAGCATCCCTTACCCCTCCCAATGGATTATCTACCAGCCATCTCTGGGCTCCGCCTTCTGCCAGGACCCGTCCTATTTCCCGCCCAGCTAGAAATAGACGTTCATGCAGCCTCCTGATAAGCTGGGCACTGAAACCCAGAGGAAGTGGCCTGCAGGGTGCCCGCTCGTTTGGAAAAGGCAAAGGTCACACAGCTATAGAAGCCAGCTGGGACCACAATTCCTAGGAATGTCAGCAAGGAGTTGAGATAGTCTGAGCACTGGCAGAAGAGCCTTTCATTTGATCACACGCTTTTCTGACTTCCATCCAAAGCAGCACTGCATGTATATGTATTCTCGTTATTTGAGTTTGCTAGTTTGTCTTTTCTTGTTTTTGTTTGCTTTTTACAGCAAAAGAGGTTCTGAGAATACAGACGACTACCTTAACTTTAACCGCCTGGAGTAAATTCTAGAGTTCTAACTGATGTTGAGTCTTCCCATGGAGAATGCTGGTGCTCAACTTCCTACTAAGGACCTTTTGGCTTCAGAGAAAACCAAAGAGGATAAAAGGGAAGGGAAACCACATACACAGAAGCACCAAGTACATGCCGGTGTGCACGGCAGGGGTCCTGACACCTGTGCACTCCCGTGCGGCTGAGATGATTGTCTTCCTTCCACATGTGGGAAGGCTGAAGCAGAGAGAGTCACTGATTCATCCAAGGCCACAAGAGTTGAGCCAGAACTTGAACCTGAGTGGCTGGGCTCCAAAGTTTGCACTCTTTTTTGAGACAGAGTCTTGCTCTGTTGCCGAGGCTGGAGTGCATTGGCATGATCTCAGCTCACTGCACCTCAGCCTCCTGAGTTCAAGCGATTCTCCCGCCTCAGCTTCCCAAGTAGCTGAGACCAAAGATGTGTGCGACCACGCTCGACTAATTTTTGAATTTTTGCTGGAGATGGGGTTTCACCATGTTAGCGAGGCTGGTCTCAAACTCCTCACCTCGGCTGATCCACCCACCTCAGCCTCCCAAAGTGCTGGGATGACAGGCGTGAGTTACCTTGCCCGGCCCAAAGCCTCGCTCTGTCGCCCTGGCTGGAGTACAGTGGCCGGATCTCAGCTCACTGCAAGCTCCGCCTCCCGGGTTTATGCCATTCTCCTGCCTCAACCTCCCGAGTAGCTGGGACTACAGGCGCTGCCACCAGGCCCGGCTAATTTTTTTGTATTTTTTAGTAGAGACGGGGTTTCACCGTGTTAGCAAGGATGGTCTCGATCTCCTGACCTCGTGATCCGCCTGTCTCGGCCTCCCAAAGTGCTGGGATTACAGGCTTGAGCCACCACGCCCGGCCAAAGCTTGCACTCTTAACCACTACCCAGGGAGGGATGAAATGAGAAGCCAGGATCCAAAGTGCTCTCCCCTGCAGACAGCAAGAACCTCTTGGCTCCAGTAGTGGGAATACGAGCCCATGACTGACACGCGGGCCAATACGGGTCACCGGGAGATCCACGATCCAGTGACCTTGGGAGAGTCATTTTTACCTCCCTGGGCCTCAGTTTCCCCATCTGAGAAATGCAGGGATTGGGTCAGCTGTGTCATGTGGAAAGTCCCTAGGGTATGAAAACACTAGCTGATATCAATTCAGGATGAAAATGGCTCTGGTCTTGTCCTTGGTGGCCCTGGAAAGAAAGTATAAATGGGCAGTGTTGAGGGTTGAATCGCATCCCCCAAAAGGGTACATAGAAGTCCAGTCCCTGGTATGTGTGAATGTGGCCTTCTTTGGAAATAGGGTCTTTGCAGATGTAGTCAAGATGAGCTCATGCTGGATCAGGGTGGGTCCTAACCCAAGACTAGGGTCCTTATAAGAGGGAAGTTTGGATAGAGACACACACAGAGGCAGAGATGGGAGTGCCATATCCCCCAGCCAAGGGACACCCAGGGTCACCAGCAGCTAGCAGAGGCCAGGAAGAGGCGAGGAAGGATCCTCCCCTAGAGCCTCCAGCAGGAGCATGGCCCTATCAACACCTTGATTTCAGACTTCTAAGCTCCAGACTGCAAGGGAGTACATTTCTGTTTTAAGTCCCTCAGTTTGTGGCACTTGTGTTACGGCAGCCACTGGACACTAATATAGGTAATAACGTGGTTCTCTTATTGTCTTCAATTATTATTATTGTATTTGAGACAGAGTCTTGCTCTATCGCTCAGGCTGGAGTGCAGTGGCACAATCTCGGCTCACTGCAACCTCCGCCTCCCAGGTTCACACGATTCTCATACCTCAGCCTCCTGAGTAGGGTCACCACATCTGGCTCATTTTTGTATTTTTAGTAGAGACGGGGTTTCGCCATGTTGGCCAGGCTGGTTTCAAACTCCTGACCTCAGGTGATCTGCCCGCTTCGGCCTCCCAAAGCGCTGGGATTACAGGCGTGAGCCATCACACCCAGCCATCTTCATTATCATTATAACAGCTACTTACTAAGTGTTCGCTGTGCGTAAGGCACTGTATTAACTGCTTCACCTAAATTATCCCATTTCGTGCCAGCCACCCTATGACAGAAGAGTCGTTATTATATCCATTTTGCAGACATAAAATTCTAAGACTCAAAGCAGACAAGGAGCTTGTTCAAGGTCCCTCAGTGAACCAATAGTAGAGCTGACACCAAACCAAGTAAGTGGCACCTGGAAGGCCACTTCCTCCTCTTTGGGCACCTCCACCTCCTCCCACTGAGAAAAACAGTGTTCATAACACCAGGAGGTGGGCAATGGGCCTTTCCCCTGCCCACGGGGTCTGTTCTCCAGAGAGCAGATTCCAGCAAGGACTTCGCACTTTCACAGTAGTACCCAGTTCCGCAATGGACCAAGGCTGCCTCCCCATCCACCCAAGAGGAATCCAGAGTTAGCCATAAAAGACCAAAGGAACAAACAAAAACTCCTCAGCTCATGGCCAAGAAGCTCTGGGGACTGGCAGGAGGTTATGTTAGAGGAGACTGTCCCTCTCCTGGGAGCCGTTGGAAAGGGGAGCCATGCCTTGGTCCAGTGGGCTCTCATCCCTGCCCTGCTCAGATCTCACCCTGGCCCAGGTGGGTCCTACCAGAATTTTTCTCTCAGGAACATCTCTCAAGGATCCCCAGCTCTGAAACCCCTAACAGCAGCAGCAGCAGCAACTCTGCGGATCCAGGGTCTATCAACCAAGTGACAAGTGCTCTCTGTCAATCATCTCAGCAGTCTCTCCCACAACCCTAAGTAACCACCATCATCATACCTCCATTTTGCAGAAGGGGAAACTGAGGCTCAGGCAGGCTGGCCAAGCTGGGGTCTGAGTCCTCCCGGTCTAGCTGCAGACCCAGAGTTCTCCAACACCACCCGCACTGGCTCCTGGGCCGAGACTCACACAGACCGCCCTCGCAATTCTGCCAGCAGCCAGCAGAATACCGAGCCCTGCCAAGGTCAAGTTCAGGGCAGAAACACCTACTCGGACAAAGAACAAATCAGGTCCCCTTATGGACCATTTAATAGGTGTCAGAGTTGGCCTCAGCATCTCTTTAATCCTCCCGCCAATCTTGGGAAGAAAGCCCCATTTTCCAGAGACAGCCCAGGAAGATGAAGTCACCCACTCAAGGCCACCTGGCTGGGTTTTGATGCCAAAGACACCAGCGTAGTCTGTGGGGGTGGCCCGCAGTGGGAGGCCTGGACACAAGTTAAGTCCAGTTACCTCCTGTCTCCATTCCCAGGTTCCAGCAGCTGCTCCCTGAATGACCTCTCAGAAAACCTTGGAGCGAACCAGCTGGCTTCTGGCTAAAGATGAATCCTTCCTTTGAAGCCAGGTAAGCCTCTACAGACAGACAGATGCCAGAAGCATTCAGCACTCCCATTACCAACGGCAACTGTTAGGTAAGACACACAGGAGCCCGGGCACCGTGGCGCATGCTTGTAACCCCAGCACTTTGGGAGGCCAAGACAGAATGATCGCTCAAGCCCAGGAGTTCCGAGACCAGCCTAGGCAACACCTCACCTTGGCTGTAAGTCCTCAACTCTACAAAAAAAAAAAATATGTAAAAATTAGCCGGGACTGGTGGTGCATGCCTGTGGTCCCAGCTACTCAGGAGAATGAGGTGGGAACATTTCTTGAGCCTAGGAGGTGGAAGGTACAGTGAGCTGTGATCACACCACTGCACTCCAGCCTGGGCAACAAAGTGAAATCCTGACTCAAAAAAAAAAAAAAAAAAAAGAAAATTTTTTTAAATTTTTAAAAAAAAAAAAAAAAAAAAAAACCCAGGCAGGAGTATCTTTTTACCTTGTCAGTGATTAATAGGAGAGGCCAGAGGTTTCCAGGTGCCTCCTCCTCAGCCACAGGGAACGGCCACCCAGGCCAGAATGCTGGCTCAGGACCCTTGTACTGACCGGAGCCACAGTCCAGGAAAAAGGACCTTGAAGGTGCGGACAGATTGCAAAAGAAGGCCCCAGTCCTCCAGAAGCTTCTCCACAGCCCGGTGACTCTAGCGCACAACCAGGCTGCGGTCCCCGCAGCTCGCTCGGCCTGGAAAGCTGGCCACAGAAAGGTAAAGCCCTCCTTCTTTAAAGGGGTGATTTTCGTTCTGGGGTTGCTGAACCCCAAACGTGGTATCCTCATGCTGTGGGCTCTTCTCACAGACCAGAGTCAGGGAAGGAATGGGTTCTGCGAGATGGGTGCCAGCAGGAAAGCACCCTCACCTTGGCTGTAAGTCCCCATGAGACACCCCCTCTCTGAGAGGCTGCCTTCCGCTTCTGGACTTCCCCTTTCCAGGTCCTCATCACATCTCACAAGCGTGACTCGTCTGCCTGAGTTACTGTTATGGCCCCAGCAGCAAGTGGGCACACAGGAGGCCTTCAAGTAGTGGCTGACCACTGGTTGCCTGGGCCTCGCACGCTGACACCTTCCTATCTGGGCACTTACCCTGCTCTTCTATGGCTAATGGGTCACCTACAGGGTCTCCCACCAGCTCCAAGGATGGCGGGCCTCTGCCTCATTCTCTAGCTTTGCAAGAATGGGGTCTGATCCTCAGGCAGTCAACTGGATATCAGACCACTCACAAAAGCCTAATCAAAATGGTAGATTCTGGCTGGGCACAATGGCTCATGCCTATAATCCCAGCACTAAGGGAGGCTGAGGCAGGAGAATGGCTTGAGTTCAAGAGTTTGGAACCAGCCTGGGCAACATGGCAAAATCCCATCTCCACAAAATATACACACACACACACACATACACACACATAAATGAGCTGGGCATGGTAGTGTACATCAGTAGTCCCAGCTACGTGGGAGGCTGAGGTGGGAGCACAGCTTGAAGCCAGGGGACAGAGGTTGCAGTGAGCCGTGATTGTGTCACTGCACTCCCACCTGGGTGACAGAGTGAGACCGTGTCTCAAAAAAAGGCAGGGTGGGGACAGATTCTGCTCAAAAAGGAAAAGAATAGCATGCATTAGGGAGTATTCACTTATCCTCTTTTGCTTAATCTGAGGATTATTCCTAAACTGTGGCTGCCACGTGCAGCGGAGGCCAGGAGAGAGGCTCTGATGGTGTCCGCCACCTCTGACCGCTGCCACTGTAACAATGACAGTGAATATCCCCCCAAGCATTCACCATGAGTCAGGCACTGAGCAAAGACTTTACGTGCATTTCTTCATTTGAGCTTCACAGAATCGCCACAATATCACTATTCCCCCCATTTATCAAAGGAGAAGACTGAGGCCGGAGGATGACAAAGCCCACTGCCGGTAACTGTGTCCGAGTACCCAGGCTCAATGGGGGGGCATGACTAGTTCCAGCAAGACAGCAGCCTGCAGAAGTCAGTCCCTTCCGCTAGGGCAAGAAGAGTCACCCCTGCCCCCGCTTTGCCTGTGCAAATGAGTCTTCATTTGTGGTTAGCAAGCCAGCCCTTCATTTCCCCACCAGGCTCAGAGTTTTGCAAACCAAAGTTGGGGGATGGCTAGCATGGCCTCCCGGCAGTTCCTGTTGCAGACAGCTAGAAGGTAAGAGCCTTCCTTCCCTTTCAGAGAAGGCAGGATTGGGGCAAGAGGGGTGAGCCTCCTGGGGTCCCCATTACCCTCTAGCCCAGGCACTTCTGGCCTAAGTTCCCCCTTACACAAGGATCTGAGTCCCACTCAAGGGGGACAAATGCTTGTCAGACTCCACAGCTTGGGGCTGAAATCTACCTGCCTCCCTCTTTCCCAGCAGCGGCCAGGGACACAGCCAGGGGTCCCAACTGGAGTGTGGGGTTGGATGAGGTTCAAATACCAACCCCACCTTGTCCCTAACTGTAACATTGAGACAAATCGACAGGGCCAGTCTCGTGGCACTGACACAAAGATTTAAGGAGACCAAGTTCGTGGCCAAGTGGTTAGTGAAGCGCCTGGCACATAGCCTGTGTTTAAATGTCTGCCACTGTTATCCACAGATTCTCATGATGATGGTCACGTCCGTTCATTCAGCCATTCAGTCAACAACGAGTAGTTGAAAGCCAATGTGCCAGGCGCTATTCTGGCAGCTGGGGATACAGCTATGAATAATATAGACCAAATTCCTGGCATCGAAGAATTGCATTCTAATAGGGGGAGAAAGAGACAAATCAATATTTATTACATTTGGCAATCAGAAGTGCTACAAAAACTAAACCAAAGCAGAGCAAAGCATGGTGGGTGACCAGGAGGGAGGGGCTCTCATAGAAGGTGTTATCAGGGAGGCCCCCCCAGAGTGGTGACATCTGGGCTGATATCTGAGATAGACTATTCCAGGCAGAGCAAGTAGTAAATGCAAAGGCCCCAAGATGGAAATGTGTATGGTATGTTCTAGGAAGAGCAATGTCGTCACCAGCTGGGACATACTACATGTGCTCTCTGAAACCCTCACGGCCCCTAGTGCCTGTCCGTCTCCCCTCTCCTTCCTGGACATCCTAGTCACGCCATCTCTGCGCCTGCGTGTAACTTCAGTCAGCCAGGAGCCTCATGCCCCTCACCCTTCCCATCCCCTCCACTATCACACACTGTGTCCCTCAGTCTCCTCTGGGGTCCTCTGGAGTCAGCTGCAGCCCTTGGCAGCTGATTTTGCCATTTCATTCATATATATAAATATATAAAATATATGTGTGTGTGTGTATATATATATACACACACCCACATATATATACACACATATACACATACATATATACATACATATATACACACACATACACACATATACACACACATATACACACACATATATACACACACATATACACACACATATATATACACACACATATATATACACACACACATATATACACACACAACACACTTTTTTTTCTTTGTTTTTTAAGACAGAGTCTTACCAGGCACGGGGGCTTATGCCTGTAATCCCAGCACTTTGGGAGGCTGAGGCAGGTGGATCATTTGAGGTCAGGAGTTCCAAGACCAGCCTGGCCAACACGGTGAAATCCCGTCTCTACTAAAAATACAAAAATTAGCTGGCGGTGGTGGCATGCGCCTATAATCCCAGCTACTTGGAAGGCTGAGGCATGAGAAATGCCTGAACCCAAGAAGTGGAGGTTTCAGTGAGCCAGAAGGAGCATCACTAAACTCCAGCCTGGGTGACAGAGCGAGACTGTCTCAATAAAAAGAAGAAGAAAAACACAAGACACTGCTGGAGTGAGTGGCATGATCACAGTTCACTATAGCCTGAGCCTCCTGGGCTTAGGTGATCTTCCCACCTCAGACTCCTAAGTAGCTGGGACTACAGGCACGTGCCACCATGCCTGGCTAATTTTTGTACCTTTTGTAGAGACAGGGTTTCATCATGTTATCCAGGCTATTCTCAAATCCCTGGGCTCAAGCGATCCCCCTGTCTCGGCCTGCCAAAGTGCTGAGACTATAGGCGTGAACCACTGCACCCGGCCACCATTATATATTTAATCTCCCCACTCCCTGAAGGCAAGACAGCATTGCTCATTCATGGGTCCACAACAGGAAAGTGCCTGGCACCTAGTGAAGATGCCACCAAGAGGTAAAACAAGCCCCCTAGAGAGCGATTTGGCACTCACTCCCGAGGCTGGAAATACACACGCCCCCCCCCCCGCCCAACTCAGAGGTTCCTTCCCCACCCATGGCTACCTCAGCACCCTCTGCAGCTTCAAAGGAGAAAGGGACTCAGAACAAATGCCCAGCATGAGAGTGGACAAATTGGCTCTTGTCACCAATGGATTGCTCTACAGCAATTCGAAAGAAAGAAACACCTCTACATATCGATGGAAATAAACAAAAACTAGGTGCAATGTGGTGTCCTGGATGAATCCTGGAACAGAAGGAGAACATATGAGGAGAAACTGTTAAAGTCCAAATAAATTCTGGAACTTAGATAGTGATATGGTAATGTTAACTTCTCACTTTTGGCAAAGGCATCATGGCAATATAAAATAGAGAAATGGGCCAGGTGTGGTGGCTCACACCTGTAATCCCAGCACTTTGGGAGGCCGAGGCGGGCAGATCACCTGAGGTCAGGAGTTCGAGGCCAGCCTGACCAACAGGGTGAAATCCTCTCTCTACTAAAAATACAAAAATTAGCCAGGCATGTTGGCGTGTGCCTGTAATCCCAGCTACTCAGGACGCTGAGGCAGGAGAATTGCTTGAACCTAGGAAGCAGAGGTTGCAGTGAGCTGAGATCGCGCCACTGCACTCCAGCCTGGGCAACAGAGCCAGACTCTGTCTCAAAAAAAAAAAAAAAGAAAGAAAGAAAAAACAACTACTAACTACCCCACTAATGAATGAAAATCACAGATACAAAAAAGACAGGGCAGAGGGAGCAGTCCTCGTCATCATTAAAAGCCAGGTCCTATGCTTTTCTGGCTATTCCGGAGACTAGCAATGTTTGAGAGGATTGCTCACACAGGGAATTCATTCCATGATCTCCTGTGAAATCAGAATGCAGTTGGTAAGATACAGCCTCTTTTAGGGGATAATAGGACACAACCTACGAAAACATAAAATGTGCGTACCTAGGAATTCCACTTCTAGGAACCCATCCTACACACGTAACAGTACACACACACAAAGATGCAAATACGAGCTGGGCACCATGGCTCACGCCTGTAATCCTAACACTTTGGGAGGCCTCTGAGGCAGGAGCATTGCTGGAGCCCAGGAGTTCAAGAAGACTAGCCTGGCCAACAATGTAAGACCCCATGTCTACAAAAAAATACAAAAATTAGTCAGGTATGTGGCATGTACCTGTAGTCACAGCTACTACTCTGGATGCTGAAGTGGGAGGAGCACTTGATCCCAGAAGTTCAAGGCTGCAGTGAGCTATGACTGCACCACTGTACACAAGCCTGGGCACAACAATAAGACTCTGTCTCAAAAAAACAAACAAAAAAAAAAGCAAATACAAGGAGATTTCCATTCTGGTTGACTGGAAATCACCTCCTGTCCACCAGTAAGGGACTGGTGAAATAAACACAGCCACACTCTGAAACACTGACAGCCATTAAACAAAGGGCAGAACAAAGCCGGGGGAGGGGGTACAGCTCACAATGGTAATCTCAGCAGCGCTTTGGGAGGCCAAGGCGGGAGGAATATATGAGCCCAGGAGTTCGAGATCAGCCTGGGCAACATAGTGAGACTTCGTCTTAACATAAAATTTTAAAAATTAGCTGGGTGTAGAAGTGCGTACCTGTGGTCCCACCTACTTGGGAGGCTAACGTGGAAAGATCGCTTAAGCCCAGGAGGTTGAGGCTACAGTGAGCCATAATTGTGCCACTGCTTTCCAGCCTGGGCAACAGAGTGAGACCCTGTCACTAGGAAAAAAAAAAAACAAGAGGTGGAACAATCCACATGTACTGATGAGAAAGATGTCCAGAAAAATCGCAAAACGAAAGCCAGGCTGCCAAGCGGTATGCATCATGCATTCCCATTTTTGTTTAAAAAGCTGCACATAAGCATGTATGTATGTATGTATGTATGTATGTTTACACCTAGGAAAGATATAAACACACACACGCTGAATACTTAATACTGTTTACCTCCAGGATTTGGGAGAGGAAGGAGAAAGAATTTTCTTTTTAAATTCTTACTCATTCATTTGAGTTGATTATAATAGGCAGGTATTTTCAAAATAATGGATCAAGAATAAGGCCCCTTGTCTCAATGTCTGCACTGGCTAAAGAAATGAAAACCTGAAAACACAGGAGTAGCCGTGTGTATAGAAGAGTAGCTGAATAAAAGGTGGTTCAGCCACACCACAGGCTATCACGCAACCAGCAAAAAAGCAGGTCAGAGTCTCCGTATCAGCTGAATTGAAGAAATCTCCTGAGCCACTGTTGAATGACAAAGGCGAGTGTGGTACACATGGTTGGTAAAACAACAAAGAAGCACGGAAAGCCGGTGGAGAAGACAGGAGGGTGCCCCAGAGGGCATGCACCACGCTTCTGGGAGCTGGCAACACTCTAGGTCTGGATTTGAATGATGATTTTATGGTGGTTCATCTTTTAATTATTCATTATTCTGAAAAACGTGTTGCTTCAAAAAAAAATGTAAAGGCTTAAAAGCACAAGAAAAGGTGAATGTAGCATGGGCTGTCGGATGATCACGTGTCCACAGCTCACTGACCTCATTCCCAGCGGCTCTTTCTCCCGGCCCTTTATTTTCAGACAAACCTACAGCACACACTCTGTGGCCACAGGGCCTTGGCACTGGCCAGGACTCATAACCTGCACTCTGGAGGCACCTGTTCTTCCCTATACACCCACTGCCTGGGTGAGCCCAGAAAGCCAGGTCTGAACAAAACCAACACAAACAAGCAAGAAACCAAAAAAGGGGGCCAAAGAGCAGGACACGTGCAATGTCACCTGGGCAAGAGGTCTCTAGTGATGAGCCCCACAGCTCTGGCCTTTCTCAGTTCCCTTGTTATTTATTTATTTATTTATTTATTTATTTATTTATTTATTTATTTATTTATTTATTTATCTGAGATGGAGTCTTGCTCTGTCGCCCAGGCTGGAGTGTAGTGGCGTGATCTCGGCTCACTGCAAGCTCCGCCTCCCAGGTTTACGCCATTCTCCTGCCTCAGCCTCCCGAGTAGCTGAGACTACAGGCGGCTGCCACCATGCCCGGCTAATTTTTTATATTTTTAGTAGGGACGGGGTTTCACCGTGTTAGCCAGGATGGTCTCAATCTCCTGACCTCGTGATCCGCCCGTCTCGGCCTTCAGAAAAGAGAAAGGAATGCAAGTTAAGGGGAAAGATTTCACATTTACTGAAACCTTCTATGTACCAGACTTCATCAGGCACTCCGGAAGATGCCGCATCATTCAATCATCACAGCAGCTTCAGAAGGCTGAGGCTGTGACGGCTGGCTTCTATATGAGGAAACTGAGTCTCAGACTTATGCTTTTATAACAGACTTATGCTTAAGTCTCAGTCTTATGCTTTTATAACTTGCTTAAGGTTGTACAAGCAGGTTTTCTCAAGACCCTCTGCTGACCCCCAAGGACTCGCTGATCAAAATTGCAGCTCATAAAAGCAAAGGAAGAGGCACCACACCAAGCACAGAAAAAAAAATGACGCTTTTCAGCCAGGTGCGGTGGTTCACACCTGTAATCCCAGCACCTTGGGAGGCCAAGACGGGCAGATCCCAAGGTCAGGAGATCGAGACCATCCTGGCTAACATGGTGAAACTCCGTCTCTACTAAAAATACAAAAAAAAAAATTAGCCTGGCGTGGTGGCAGGTGCCTGTAGTCCCAGCTATTTGAGAGGCTGAAGCAGGAAAATGGCATGAACTCGGAAGGCGTAGCTTGCAGTGAGCCGAGATCGCGCCACCGCACTCCAGCCTGGGCGACAGAGCAAGACTCCGTCTCAAAATGTATATATATATATATATAAAACGTTTCTCAACAGTGTGAAACAGACTTCACAAGTTGTCGGCCTGGGAACTGCGTCAGGGTGCAGGCATGTTTTGTTAGGTCAAGATCACTGTGCTTATTTGTGTGTTTCAATGAATCAACTTTTTTTTTTTTTTTGGAGACGGAGTTTCGCTCTTGTTGCACAGGCTGGAGTGCAATGGCATGATCTCGGCTCATTGCAAGCTCCGCCTCCCAGGTTCAAACGATTCTCCTTCCTCAGCCTCTCAAATAGCTGGGATTACAGGTATCCGCCACCATACCTGGCTAATTTTGTATTTTTAGTAGAGACAGGGTTTCTCCATGTTGGTCAGGTTGGGCTCGAACTTCTGACCTCAGGTGATCCACCCACCTTGGCCTCCCAAAGTGCTGGGATTGCAGGCATGAGCCATCGCACCTGGCTGAGTCAATGCTTTTTTTAAATAAGGAGATTTCACAGTAACAACCTATATTTCCAGCTGCAGATCTGTGGACCCTGAGCCTGCAGCATGAGGTAGGATCTGCCCACGTCATAGGAGGCACGCATGCACCAGTTCCCTGCTAACCACTATTCCCACCACCCTTAGATAATTCCCAGTGTGCAGCCCATGTTTATTGTCATTTGTCCGCTAGATGCAACCTGCTTTGTTTGTTTGTCTGTTTGTTTGTTTTCTGAGACGGAGTCTCGCTCTGTCGCCCAGGCTGGACTGCAGTGGCGCGATCTCAGCTCACTGCAAGCTCCGCCTCCTGGGTTCACACCATTCTCCTGCCTCAGCCTCCCGAGCAGCTGGGACCACAGGCGCCCACCGCCGTGCCTGGCTAATTTTTTGAAGTTTTTAGTAGAGACAGGGTTTCACCATGTTAGCCAGGATGGTCTCGATCTCCTGACCTTGTGATCCGCCCGCCTCGGCCTCCCAAAGTGCTGGGATTACAGGCGTGAGCCACCGCGCCTGGCCTGCTTCTCTTATTTAGGTCACCTGTCCAGCTTCCTTCAGGTATTTGTGTTTCTGATCCCTCATGTGACACAGAGGAAGAAGGATTTTAAAGAAATAAATGCAGGCTGGGTACAGTGACTCATGCCTGTAATCCCGGCACTTTGGGAGGCTGAGGTGGGCAGATCACCTGAGGTCAGGGGCTCAAGACCAGCCTGGGCAACATGGTGAAACTCCATTTCTATTAAAAATACAAAAAGTAGCTGGGTGTGGTAGCGCACCCCTATAGTCCCAACTACTCAGGAGGCTGAAGCACGACAATCACTTGAACCCAGGAGGCAGAGGCTGCAATCTTAGCCTTGTCATTTTGTCTCTGTCTCCCTAAAGCTTGAACCCCTGAAGGACAAGACCTTGCTGTGGTCAATCCGGTGACAAGCAGTCTCCAGCATGTGTAGGGGATCAGTAAATATGTACCGAACAGGTCAAGGAAGGGGATCTCAGGAGATACTTACGCGGGAGTATATTTCCTATTAGGTGAGTACAAAAGTTATCACAATTTTTGCCATTAAAGGCAAGTTACAATTAAACTGCAACTACATTTGTACCAACCTAATATTACAGCTCTAAAAGATTAGAGCACCTCGGGCTGGGCGCAGTGGCTCACACCTATAAGCACTTTGGGAGACCGAGGCAGGTGGATCACCTGAAGTCAGGAGTTGGAGACCAGCCTAGCCAACATGGTGAAACCCCATCTCTACTAAAAACACAAAAAACTAGCCAGGTGTGGTGGCACATGCCTGTAGTCCCAGCTACTCAGGAAGGTGAGGCAGGAGAACGGCTTGAACCCAGGAGGCAGACGTTGCAGTGAGCCAAGATCCTACCATTGTACTCCAGCCTGTGTGACAGAGCGAGACTCTGTCTCAAAAAAAAAAAAAAAAAAAGAAAGAAAGAAAGATTAGAGTTTCTCCTCAGATCTAATCTAAAACATTAGAGCAATAAGAGGAAATAAATACACTCCCGAGTAAGCATCACTGAGGCCAGGATGGCCCCACAAACCTAGTGGCTTACAACAGCACAAATTTACCATCTTGCAATTATGCAGGTCTGATTTCCAAAACGGTGTCGCTGGGCTAAGACCAAGGAACCAGCATGGTTGTGTTCCTTCTGGAGGCTCCAAGGGGTCTCGCTGGGCTAAGACCAAAGAGTCAGCAGGACTGTGTTCCTTCTAGAGGTTCCAAGGGGTCTCGCTGGGCTCAGACCAAGGAATCAGCAGGGCTGAGTTCCTTCTGGAGGCACCAAGGGAGAATCGACCCATTGCCTTTCTCAGCTCTAGGGGCCACCTGCATTTCTTGGCTTGTGGCCCCCTCTTCCACCTTCAAAGCCAGAATCCTGCAATTTCTCCCTGACTCTGACCTCCTACCTCCCTCTTTTAAAGATCCTTGTAATTACATTGGGCCTATCTGGGTCATGCAGGAGAATCTCCCCATCTCAAGATCTTTCCCTTAATCACACGTGCAAAATCCCCTTCGCCACATAATGTAACATATCACAGGTTCCAAGGATTAGGACATGAACACCTTTGGGGATCTATGCAGGGAGTCACCATCCAGTGAAAGGTGACGTCATGGGAAGGACAAAAAGGCCAGAGGTCACGTGGCAGCTATGAGAGGATCCTAGCCATCCTGGCCTCAGTGTTGCTCTTTAACTATAACTGCTGAATCTGAATGCCCAGTCCCTCCCACACCCCGTTATCTCACCAACGTGGCACATGAGGAACACGGTGAGAAGGCGTGAGAGAGATCCAAACATGATTCCAACGACAAGTCCCAGCCAGACCTGGCTCCACAAAAGCTGGAGGTGCTTTCTAACAGTCACAACCCCAGAGGCTGTTTGCTGGCAAATCACAAGTAAATAGTTGGCTGGGGCCATGTGCAGTGGCTCACGTTTGTAATCCCAGCACTTTGAGAGGCTGAGGTGGGTGGATTACTAAAGATCAGGAGTTCAAGACTAGCCTGGCCAACGTGGTGAAACCCTGTCTCTACTAAAAATACAAAAATAAGCTGGGTGTGGTGGCACGTGCCTGTAATCCCAGCTACTTGGGAGGCTGAGGCAGGAGAACCACTGGAACCCGGGAGGTAGAGGTTGCGGTGAGCTGAGATCATGCCATCGCACTCCAGCCTGGGTGACAAGAGTGAAAGTCTATGAAAGAAAGAGAGAAGGAAGGAAGGAAAAGAAGGAAAGGAAGCAAAGGGAGGAAAGGAAGGAGGGAAGGAGGGAAGGAGAAAAGAAGGAAGAAAAAGAAAAGAAGAAAAAAAAAGGAAAAGAAAACAAAAGAAAAAATAGTTGGCTGGGTGCAGTGGTTCATGCCTGTAATCCCAGCACTTTGCGACACCAAGATGGGGGTACTGCTTTTGGCCAGGAATTCAAGGTCAGCCTGGGCAACGTAGAGAGACCCTGTTTTTCCCCCCTGTTATAAGGGGGAAAAAAATGTAGCTGGGCATGGTGGTGCACGTCTGTAGTCTCAGCTACTTGAGAGACTGAGGTGGGAAGATCGCTTGAGCCCAGGAGTTTGAGGCTACAGTGAGCTATGATCTCACTACTGCACTCCAGCCTGGGCAACAGAGCCAGATCCTATCTCTTAAAAGTAAATAAACAAGAAAATAGTCATCTTAAAGCCTTCAACACAAATCCAAGCTAGACAGGGAGGGGTTCACTTCAGAGATCAGACAGTGCAGCCCTGCCCCCACCAAATCTTCACCTGGACTCTCATGGGGTAAGGGGTGGGAAGCAGCATTTCAGGGACTGGTCAGACAGGAAGCCTGGTCTCTGCCAGCAGGCAGCTCACTTCTGTGTTTCTGTCGAGAGAGGAAGCCTCTCTGCTGCAGCTCCCACGGCCACAGGGGCTCACCAGAGGCCTGACTGCAGAGATCCAGTCTCGAGGTAAAGCCCCGGGGAAGCCAGACCTCCCCTAGGCTGGACTGAAAACAATCCATCCAGGTCAGAAAGGCAGAAACATAAAAACGGTGCCATCATCCAAGAGGCGACCTTCCTGTGAAACCACAGCAACACAGGCCCTGGCTGCTGCACCAATTACCACAAACTCAGTGGCTTAAAGCAACACACATTTATCATCGTTCAGCTCCTAGGGCAAAACCAGTCTCACGGGGCTAAAACCGAGGTGTTGGCAGCACTGGGTCTTTCTGGAGGCTCCGAGGGAAAACCTGCTTGTAGTGACCGTCTGCAACCGTGGGCGTGCGGCCTCTCCCTCTGCCTTCAAAGCACATCACTCCAACCTCTGTTGCCATCATTCTGCCATTGTCTTCTACTCACTCTGATCTCCCGTCTTTTTCTTTTCTTTTCTTTTTTTGAGATGAAATCTCAAAAAAAGAGCCCAGGCTGGAGTGCAGTGGCACAAATTTACCTCACTGCATCCTTTGCCTCCCAAGTTCAAGTGATTCTCCTGCCTCAGCCTCCTAAGTAGCTGGGACTACAGGTGCACACCATCACGCCCAGCTAATTTTTGTACTTTTAGTGGAGACAGGGTTTCGCCATGTTGGCCAGGCTGGTCTCGAACTGCTGACCTCAGGTGATCCACCCGTCTCAGGCTCCCAAAGTGCTGGGATTACAGGCATGAGCCACCACCCCTGGCCCTGCCTTTTTCTTAAAAGGACCCTGTGATTACACTGGATCCACCTGGGTAACCCAGAATACTTTCTCATCTCAACCTTCTTCACTTAATTTCATCTGCAAGGTCCTCTTTACCAAGTAACATGACATATCCACAGTTTCCGGGGAGCAGGACATGGACATCTCTGGGGGGGCCATCATTCAAGCCTACCACCTATGCCTACCCTTCAACACCCTGTCCACTGATCTGCAGAGGAGAAGAGTATTATTTCAAAGACAGTATTAGAACATCTTCCCAAGAAAGCCAAATTTCAACCCCCTACACCCCACCACACTTGACAAAGCTAAGAGAAACCGAAAATAAGCTCTAGGACAAGCAAAGAGGGGAAAAATGAAAAAGGAAGAAAAAAAGACACTCCCTATTTACAGCATCTCTGCAGCGTAAGGGAGCTCTGCGTACACATTGGAGATTCTAGTCTCATCTTCGCTAGTTAACACAGGAAAAGAGAAGGCTCAGAGAAGTTAAGGAATTTGCCCAAAATCACACAGCCTGCAAATGGTGGATCTGGGATGGAACCCCAGGCCTGTCTGGCTCTCTTTGTGCTGCTCTGAATAAAAACATCTTGGATCTTTCTGAGTTTATTTTGAGAGGGGAGGGGTCCCCAAAAGTTTTTTGCAGTAAAACCTTTTCTTTTGGGTAGGAAATTATGCAAAGCATTTGCCACTGCCCCCACTTGCTTGGCGAGTTAGCAGAGAACGATCTATTTTGGGGCTCTGCGCTCCACTGATCTGTTCACCACCCGCTGCTTATACATTTTTTTTCTACAGAGGCCACTTCCTGAGGCTTAAATGGGCTGGTCAGTTCAGCAAGACCCAAGCCAGACTCAGAGCAGGACACAAGGCAACAAGTAGGGCCAGCACTGAGCAGCCAGGGACCCCAGGATCCACCTCAAAAGGAAAACCACCCATCTTAGAACAGGCAATGGCTGCCTGTCAGCCGATCACCAAGACACACAGTATTCAAGCCCTCGAGGAAGGAAACAGCCACCAAGGCTGCCCAACTACACGTGTACATTTGTATTATTTCATTCATTCATTCATTCATTCATTCATTCATTCACTCATTCATTCACTCATTCATATTATTCAAGAGCCCCAAACTGGAAATACCTACAGTATTCACCACTATGCCTTGGGGTGGTTTGTTCCACAGCAAGAGACAACAATCCATTATTATTACTATGATATTTAGCATCTGCTACGTGCCAGGCATTATTCTCATCACTCACATGTTAACTCAATCCTCATAACAATCTGATAAAGCGTGTAATGTGGCCAGGCACAGTGGCTCATGCCTGTAATCCCAGCACTTTGGGAGGCCGAGGCAGGTGGATCATTTGATGTCAGGAGTTCTAGACTAGCCTAGCCAACATGATGAGACCCTGTCTCTACTGAAAGTACAAAAATTAGCCAGGCATGATGGTGTGCACCCGTAATCCCAGCTACTCACGAGGCTGAGGCGGGAGGACTGCTTGAACCCGGGAGGCGGAGGTTACAGTGGGCCGAGATCGTGCTACTGCACTCCAACCTGGGTAATAGAGCGAGACTCTGTCTCAAAAAAAAAAAAAAAAAAAAAAAACACAAAAAGGTGGGTAATGTTTCCCCATTATATAGAGGGTAAAACTGATGTGCCCAAGATCTCCCATCAGGAGAATGGGGGAGTAGGCAGTGGTATATTCAGTCACTGGAATGCTGCCTGGCCATAGAAAAGAAACTACCGACACCAGCAACAACATGGGTGGATCTTGAGAACGTTCCACAAAAGAAGTTGAATGCAAAACAGTCTACTGTATCATTTCACATTTATGAAATTCTAAAACCAAGGAAGAAGGCTGGATGACTGAAAGTAGGCTGGGGTGGCCTGGGGCAGGGTGTGTGCATGCTGGGGAGGGTGGCGGGCTGCTGACTGCAGAGGGAAGTGAGGGAACCCTCTCTCATGTGATGGAAGGTGTTCTCTGTCTCAATTAGGGTGGTGGTTACACATGTCTATACAGGTGTCAAAATGCATCAAACTATGTACTTAAAATGAGTGCCTTTTAATGTATATAAATTAAATATGAAATAAGGTTCATTTTAAAATATTCTTAAAATATGAAGCACATCTTCCATCACCTGGAAGATCATAATCCTTAAAGATGAAATAGGACATCTTCATAGAAAAGCGACCAGATGCTAGTTTGGGCCCAGTGCTCCCTGGAAGGTAAGCAATGGGAGGTATTTTTCTTTTGGGTTTGTCTATCTTTTCCAAAGGTTCTAGAATGAATCTGCATTTCTCTGATAATGGAAAATAAGACCTACTAATTGTAATTTTTAAAACTGAGCTAGGGCTGGGCACAGTGGCTCATGCCTGTAATCCCAGCACTTTGGGAGGCTGAGGCGGGCGGATCACAAGGTCAGTATTTCAAGACCAGCCTGGCCAACATGGTGAAATCCCATCTCTACTAAAAATACAAAAATTAGCCAGAAGTGGTAGCAGATGCCTGTAATCCCGGCTACTCAGGAGGCTGAGGCAGGAGAATCGTTTGAAACCGGAAGGCAGAGGTTGCAGTGAGCCAAGATCATGCCACTGTACTCCAGCCTGGGCGAAAGAGTGAAACTTCATCTCAAAAAAAAAAAGAAAAGAAAAAAAAAAAAAAAAAAAACTGAGCTGGGATAGAGTCCAGCCTTCCAGAGGTGGCTGGGAAGATCTCACACCCCAGGGCAGTGAGCAGTCAGGAGGTCTGCCCGGCTAAGCCTCGGGCTTCCTGGGCGCCCCAAACCAAATCCTTGACTTCTCCAAGCCTGGCTACACAAGGGAATTCGCAGGAGCTCCCTTGCCTAATAGGGTTGGTACCAGATGAAGCCCCAGTAACGACCTCTGAAAATGGATATGAGGCAGTGCTTTCACTCCACACCTGGGAATACAACACCCCTACGATGTCCTGACTCTGCCCAGACATCTGACTCTGGAAAGGACACAAACAACCCTCCACCCACCGCATCCATCTCCAGAAGTAGCCTGGCACCCAGCAGGGTCTTTGTCTTCCATGCCCAAGCCCCACCAACCCCCACTAAACCCCAGAGTCAGGCCAACGAGAATGTGGATCTGAACTCCCATGCCCCGCTGTGTAGACTTGAGCAAGTCACTGGACCTCTCTGAGCCTCAGCTTCCTCTGCAAATTGAAGGAGTTACACCTGCCTCATGGGGGCCTGGAAGGATGAAATAAGATGACAGTGTTGGAAATACCCTAAGTTCTCACTAAAAAGCTGTATTTATTTTTGTGATTCAAAGAGCCCCACCCCACAAAAAAAAAAAAAAAAAATCCATGAGCCTACACTAGCTTATGGAAGACAAAGCAAATCTCCCTATTCAGATTCTATCTAAATACCAACCCGCACAAGGCTGCCTTCCACATTCCTCCCTTACGCCAGAGTGACAGGCTCAGCAGCCCTCAGTTTCCATGGAAACTCATGACAAGGGGCATCATCATTTAAGTTATTTCAGCCATTTCCTGCTGCCCACAGTGCCAATGAGGCGTGCCGCAGTAGAGAAAAGGTGTGCCCAGCTAGTTGGCTCTGTCCTGGCTATTGTTCAGGCGACCGAAGCCTCCAGAAGCACAGTCCCCACCAGGCAGATAATTCCTGAAGCTCAGGCCTTCAGAGCTCCATTTCTGTGCAGCTGATGAGTATCCCCAAGACGTAAGCAGAAGAAGAATGGCATTCACCCATGCAGACAGCACCTATGGTGTACCTGGTATGTGCCAGTCATCACGCATGACACAGGAACAATGAACGGAACCAACAGCCCCCTTTCAAAGAGCTGACAGTCTGAGAAAGACAGACATTAAATGCCCACATAAATATAAATAACCACCATATGACAATACTCCCAAAGAGAAGAGCACAATGGAATGACAGACCAATGGGATGTCCTCCAGAGGGGCAGAAAGTGAGGAGCTGACTGAGCCACAGACTTGATCAGGCAGAAAGGACCTCATCAGTGAGGAAACTGAGGCACAGAGGGCCAAAGCAATCCTAACAGGAGTAAGAGCTTAACACACTAGCTCGCTGAACACTCACAAAAGCCCTGTGAAATAGGTGTTGTAATTCTCACTTCACAGATCGGGGGACACAGGCCCACAGAGAGGAAGTGACTGGGCCCAGGCCACATGATAGGAAGGAACAGAGAGTAGACGACAACCAGGTCTCTCTAATCTTGCCCCTTCCCTCCCAGAATCAGACTTCTCCTTTGGGTTTTTGTTCTCAACTCCAAGTGTTCACTTAATCCCCTTCTCCCCCAAACAGTAAGGGACAGGAGACTCCATTTCATAAGCACAGGGAGCTTGTCTCACTTTTGCCTACCCTGGCCTGGCCTGACATGTAATAAGTTATCAATAAATGTGTTAAGTGAAAGAATCACAACCGAGTGCAGGGGCTTATGCCTGTAATCCCAGCACTTTGGGAGGCCAAGTGCATCAGGGTTGTTTGAGTCTGGGAGTTTGAGACCAGCCTGGGCAACATCGTGAGACCCCATCTCTACTTGAAATTTTAAAAATAAATAGATAAAATAAAAATCACAAGGTAACCTCTGATGTTCTGCATACACCTTTGTCATCTTCTGGAAGGGCAGGTGCAGTTTGAGGGCTCTTCTTTTTTTTTTTTTTTTTTTGAGATGGAGTCTTGCTCTGTCGCCCAGGCTGGAGTGCAGTGACTGGATCTCGGCTCACTGCAAGCTCCGCCTCCCGGCTAGTTTTTTGTATTTTTTAGTAGAGACGGGGTTTCACCATGTTAGCCAGGATGGTCTCGATCTCCTGACCTCGTGATCCGCCCGTCTCGGCCTCCCAAAGTGCAGGGATTACAGGCTTGAGCCACCGTGCCCGGCCTGAGGGCTCTTCTTTTACCAGTTGTGTTTACTGAAGCTGTAGCAACACTAAACACAGCTGACAAAAGGCATTTAAAATCACTCTAGTGCCTTGTGCAGCACCCCTCATAACGATGCACTCCAATGTGGACAACAAAAGCGAAATTCCTTCTCAAAAATAATAGTAACAATATCAACATCTAAAACAGCTTTTTGTTTTTAGTGGAAGAGAGGTGTTTCACGCGCACTAATTCATTTTATCTTCACAACTGCCTTACGGCACAGGTACTAATATTATTCCCATTTTGGCCGGGCGCGGTGACTCAAGCCTGTAATCACAGCACTTTGGGAGGCCGAGACGGGCGGATCACGAGGTCAGGAGATTGAGACCATCCTGGCTAACAGGGTGAAACCCTGTCTCTACTAAAAAAAAATACAAAAAAACTAGCCAGGCGAGGTGGCGGACGCCTGTAGTCCCAGCTACTCAGGAGGCTGAGGCAGGAGAATGGTACAAACCCAAGAGGCGGAGCCTGCAGTGAGCCGAGATCCGGACACTGCACTCCAGCCTGGGTGACAGAGCAAGACTCCGTCTCCAAAAAAACATGTATATATATTATTCCCATTTTATACACGGGAAATGGACACATAGTCCTCTACCTGGAGAGCTCTTCCCATTGGTTCTTGGCCTAAATATGAGCTCCTCAGAGAGGCCTTTTCCTGACCACCCATCACGCGGGCTCTTCCTGTCCCTTGTGCTGACTTCGCTTGTAATGACAGGGCTTTGTCTTCACCTCCCTGTTTACCATCTGTCTCTTCCCGCCAGCCCTCAAAACTCACAAGAAGGACACCAGCATCTAATGCATCCAGTGCTCGTCGCCCTCTGGGCAATAAATGGGTAGTTGCGCAATATCACAGGAAAAAAAGCTCAGCTCAGAGAAGACCCTAGCTGGGAGAGGCAGAACCACGATGTGGCCCCAGGTGCCACATTAGTGTTTTCCCACTAATGATAATAGTGCAACCTCACTTTTAGTTCTTGCTTCTGGACACGAGCATCTAGAGGGTAAATCATAATTTCTGGCTTGGCACAGTGGCTCATGCTTGTAATCCCAGCACTTTGGGAGACTCAAATGGGAGGACTGCTTTAGCCCAGGAGTTCAAGACCAGCCTGGACAACATAGTGAGATCCCACCTCTACTAAAAAATAAATTAAAATTAGCTGGGCATGGTGGTGCATCCCTGTAGTCCCAGCTACTCATGAGGCTGAGGGAGGAGGATCATTTGAGACCAGGAGGTCAAGGCGGCAGATGAGCTATGACTGTACCACGGCACTCCAACCAGGGCAACAGAGTAAGACCCTCTCTCAAAAAACAAAAAAAAAAAAGTATAATGAGGAACAAGGTCTCCTTCTTAGACTTGCCAGGTCACCCTTTTCATGGTCCCAAAAGAGGCTATGCCAGATAGTTCAGTATCTGAAGGCTAATTTGTTTTGTTTGTTTTTTGAGACAGGGCCTTACTTTGTTGCCCAGGCTGGAGTGTAGTGGCATCAGTGCAACTTCGATCTCTCAGGTTCAAGAGATTCTCCCACCTCTGCCTCCCAAGTAGCTGGGATTACAGGCATATACTGCCATGCCCAGCTAATTTTTATATTTTTAGTAGAGGCGGAATTTCACCATATTGGCCAGAATGGTCTTGAACTCCTGACCTTAAGTGATCCTCCTGCCTCATCCTCCCAAAGGGCTGGGATTACCGGCATGAGCTATCGCGCCTGTCCACGAAGGGTTTTTTTTTTTTTTTTTAGACGGAGTCTCGCTCTGTCACCCAGGCTGGAGTGCACCGTGCAATCTCGGCTCACCACAACCTCTGCCTCCCAGATTCACATGATTCTCCTGCCTCAGCCTCCCAAGTAGCTGGGACTACAAGTGCCTGCCACCACGCCCGGCTAATTTTTTGTAACTTTAGTAGAGATGCGGTTTCACTGTGTTACCCAGGATGGTGTTAATCTCCTGACCTCATGATCTGCCCACCTCAGCCTCTCAAAGTGCTGGGATTACAGGCGTGAGCCACCACGCCTGGCATTTTTTTTCTTTCTTTTTTTTTGAGACGAAGTCTTGCTCTGTCACCCAGGCTGAAGGCTGAAGTACAGTGGAACAATCTCGGCTTACTGCAACCTCCACCTCCTGAGTTCAAGCAATTCTCTTGCCTTAGTCTCCTGAGTAGCCGGGATTACAGGCGCACTTCACCATGCCCAGCTAATTTTTTGTATTTTTAGTAAAAACGGGGTTTCACCAAGTTGGCCAGACTGGTCTCGAACTGCTGACCTCAGGTGATCCACCCATCTTGGCCTCCCAAAGTGCTGGGATTACAGGCATGAGCCATCGTGTCTGGTCATTTAAGAGTACTAAGTTTTAGTGCACTTAAGACCTACAAAGATTTCCATCAAGAAGACTATAAGAATCGAAGGAGCCATCTGCATGGGAACTGGAAAAACATCAGGCTGGATTTCCCATGCTCAGACTCCCAGCAGCTGGAGACGGACTTGTGTTCTGAGTGGCTTTTGAGCCCCCTTGGCCTCTGAGAGGGCCAGAAGAACTTCAGAACAACAGGCTGAGTAGTCAACAGAGCCCAGGCAGAGCAGGCTGAAGAAGAAAACAGCCCCCAACCGTGGCAGTGTTAAAGATGCAAATCAGGAAGCTTCTAGGAGGTGGTCTCTCATCCCCTGCAGTTTCCCATTGGAAGTACAGGGTCCCTGGGATACACTCTAGGACTGTATCTTCACCTCTGGGAATCAGAGACTCAGCTCCACAGACGGATCTCACTGTGTTCTGTGGCTGTCAACCTGCTGAGGCTGAGACCCCTTGGTGAGGACTGGGAGACCCGTGCCCTAGCCTGGGCCCACCAGGGAGAGCTGAGAACCCCCTCCCTTCACAGCCCAGTAAGGCCCCATATGCAATAAAACCTCCTCCCTTCGCATAACCACCCTCTGCATGAACAGGCGTTCCGGCGCGTCATATCACAGGTGCTTCATTTTAAGCCTGAATTCCCCAATTATCATTCCTTCCATAATGCAGGGAAAAAAGGAAACGTTTAAAAATTAACTTCAGCAACTCTGGTTTTGCCTTGGAAGATTTTTCAGGCTGAAACGGCCACTGGAACAAGCAGTCCTGATAATAATAAAAGTAACTTCTTATCGTCACCATCTCCAGCAGCTGACGTTTAGTCAGCACGAACTCTAGACAAACCCTGTGCTACAAACCTAATGTGTATTGGCTCATTTAATCTTTATCCCAACTGTATGCGGAGAGTATTGTCATAATCCCCACTGTAGAGACAAAGAAACTGCAACTGAGGTTCAGAGAGGTTAACTCCCTGTGGTCACACAGCAAGGGAACAGTGAGACAGGACAAAAGCCTGGGGTCCTTGCTTTCCATTCTCCCTGTGCTTCACATCCCCTGGGTGTCTTTTTTTTTTTTTTTTTTTTTTTTTGAAACAGAGTCTCGTACTGTTGCCCACGCTGGAGTGCAGTGGCATGATCTTGGTTCACTGTAACCTCCACCTCCCAGGTTCAAGTGATTCTCCTGCCTCAGCCTCTCGAGTAGCTGGGATTACAGGCACATGTCACTATGCCTGACTAATTTTTGTATTGTTTTAGTAGCGACGGGGTTTCACCATGTTGGCCAGGCTGGTCTCAAACTCCTGACCTCAAGTAATCTCTCCGCCTCTGTCTCCCAAAAGTGCTAGGATTACAGGCATGAGCCACTGCACTCAGTCCCCCTGGATGTCTTTCAATCCAATCCCCGCCACACCCTACCTTGCAGGTCTTCCACTCCTGAACACTCTAACCCCAGACTATATCTCTGCCCCCGTCTCAGCTCCTAAAGCACTGCTAAAACAGGCAGGTCCCCTCAGAAGACCTTATCATCTATTGAGGAGAACAGTGAAATAACCAGAAAACAAGCAAAAAGACAGCCTATCCTTTGGACCTGGTACCATTCCCCTCCACTGTATCTTAAGACATCTGTATCCTAGCCCCAAAGTTTGGCACAGACACACAGACCCCAGCCTGGGTTCCCAGCCCCTCATCCTCTCTCCTTATGGAGGGCAGCCTCTTAATATCCACGTACCAGGCCTGTGTTGAGTGTGTTATCACTCAACACACCCAAGGTCAAGGCCCATAGAGATGCCCCTGGATACCATGGTCTCCATCTCTGGTGGATTCAAGATAGCCACAAACTTCTTCCCATCAACAGGTAGAATCTATTTCCCTTCCTTGAGTCAGGGTTGGCCTTATGACTTGCTTTCAACACAGCAAAAGTTTCAGGCTTCTGCTTTCTGTCCCTTGGAAGCCATCACAGAGAAGACCAGCCACTTGAGACCACCATGCTGTGAGGAAGCCCAAACTAGCCACAGAACAGGGAGAGACACTGCACAAAGGAGCACCGGTGGCCGAAAAAGCTGCCTAGGAACTTTCAGCCTGGCCATCAGCTGAATATATTCAGGTAAGGGACTCCAGGCAACACCAAGTGAGACAGAACAGCAAACCCACTGAATGAGCTCTGCCCAAATTCCTGATCCAGAGAATTGTTGTTTTAAGCTCCTGTGTTTTTATACTGTTATAGAAAAATCTCCTTAAGCTGATAAGCAATTTCAGCAGTCTCAGGATACAAAATCTGCACAAAAATCACAACCATTTCTGTACACCAATGACAGACAAACAGAGAGCCAAATCATGAGTGAACTCCCATTCACAATTGCTACTAAGAGAATAAAATACCTAGGAATACAACTTACAAGGGATGTGAAGGACCTCTTCAAGGAGAACTACAAACAACTGCTCAAGGAAATAAGAGAGGACACAAATAAATGAAAAAAGATTTCACGCTCATGGATAGGAAGCATCAAATTCATGAAAATGGCCATACTGCCCAAAGTAATTTATAGACTCAATACTATTCCCAGCAAGCTATCATTGACTTTCTTCACAGAATTAGAAAAAACTACTTTAAATTTCATATGGAACCAAAAAAGAGCCCACAAAACCAAGACAACCCTAAGCAGAAAGAACAAGCTGCAGGCATCATGCTACCTGACTTCAAACTATACTACAAGGCAACAGTAACCAAAACAGCATGGTATTGGTACCAAAACAGATATATAGACCAATGCAACAGAACACAGGCCTTAGAAATAACACCACACATCTACTACCATCTGATCTTTGACAAACCTAACAAAAACAAGCAACAGGGAAAGGATTCCCTATTTAATAAATGGTGTTGGGAAAACTGGCTAGCCATATGCAAAAAACTGAAACTAGACCCCTTCCTTACGCCTTACATAAAAATTAACTCAAGATGGATTAAAGACTTAAATATAAGACCTAAAACCATACAAAACCCTAGAAAAAAACCTAGGCAATACCATTCAGGACATAGGCATGGGCAAAGACTTCATGACTAAAACACAAAAAGCAAAGGCAACAAAAGTCAAAATTGACAACTGGGATCTAATTAAGCTAAAGAGCTTCTGCACAGCAAAAGAAAGTATCATCAGAGTGAACAGGCAATCTACAGAATGGAAGAAAAATTTTGCAATCTATCCATCTGACAAAGGGCTAATATCCAGAATCTACAAAGAACTTAAACAAATTTACAAGAAAAAAAAAAACCCATAAAAAGTGGGCAAAGGATATGAACAGACACTTCTCAAAAGAAGACATTTATGCAACCAAAAAACATATGAAAAAAGCTCATTATCACTGGTCATTAGAGAAATGTAAATCAAAACCACAATGAGATACCATCTCACGCCAGTTAGAATGGCGATCATTAAAAAGTCAGGAAACAAAAGATGCTGGAGAGGATGAGGAGAAATAGGAACCCTTTTACACTATTGGTGGGAGTATAAATTAGTTCAACCATTGTAGGAGACAGTGTGGCGATTCCTTGAGGATCTAGCACCAGAAATACCATTTGATCCAGCAATCCTATTACTACGCATAAACCCAAAGGATTATAAATCATTCTACTATAAAGACACATGCACACATATGTTTATTGCGGCACTGTTCACAATAGCAAAGACATGGAACCAACTCATATGCTCATCGATGATAGACTGGATAAAGAAAATGTGGCACATACACACCATGGAATACTATGCAGCCATAAAAAAGGATGAGTTCATGTCCTTTGCAGGGACACGGATGAAGCTGGAAACCATCATTCTCAGCAAACTAACACAAGAACGGGAAACCAAACACCTCATTATCTTACTCTTAAGTGGGAGCTGAACAATGAGAACACATGGACATAAGGAGAGGAACATCACACACCACCAGGGCCTGTCAAGGGTTGGGGGGCAAGGGGAGGGATAGCATTAGAAGAAATACCTAAAAAAAGAAAAAAGAAAAAAGAAACATCATCCTGAAACCAGTTTCCAGGCCTAGGGAGCGCATCATCTTCTCAGGTGACTAACACTGGGAACGGCCTTCCCTTTTGAGTCCTGAACCCTGATATGCAAAACTATCCCCTATCAATGATACTGCCAACAAAAGTGCTCATAACAAGCTATGAGCACTAAGCTAAAAGTTTCACATACCCGATCTCTAGTCTTTACATCCACCCACAAGAAAGGTACCACTGGTGTGCCCATTTGACAGATGTAGACACTGAGGCCCAAGGAGGGAGTCACACAGACAGAATGGGAGACTCAGGAGGCAAGCCCAGGCTTGTTCAACCCCAACACTGCTGTCATACATGGTGCCACGTGACCTCCCCCAGCACACTGACCACCTCAGGGTCGTTCCAGGAAGTGCATACTCATGTCCCTCTGTGACACAGCTTAGCTGTGGCCTTGGACCACAAAGCACAGCCACTGGGGCCAGAAAGGCCACTGTTAGATCAGTTTTGCTGCTGTTCCCTGGGCTCCTGTCAGGTGCATAACCTCCCTTGGTCCCTCTTAGAGAGGGAAGCAAAAGTTACCTTCATTTTCATTATAAATATAGTCATGTACAAAATTATTTGATCAATGTTTTGCTTGCCTCTCCCACTAAACAATAAGGTCAATGAAATTAACCTGTCTCCTTCTATCAGAACTCAATACAGTGCTTTGCCCTCAGCAAATAATCCATAAACAGTTACTGAACAAATCAATAACGGGAAGAATGAATGAATGAGAAATAAATGCACTTTGCTCGGGGCCATTTTAAAGAGCAACATCACCAGCAAAAAAAAAAAAAAAAAAAAATTGCAGAAAATAGGCACTAAGTGGACCACAGAAAGGACACCTGTTTGCAAAAAGAAACCTAAAACAGGAAGGCAGTGTCATTTGTTTGACCTCAGCAGGGCACGTGTGAATGGGTGACCCAAATTTTTCACCAGTCTGCATCACCGTGAATGACCACAGAAGGGCCAGAAGTACTGGTCTCGGGGTTGCAAATAAGTAGGAGCAGAAAGGCAAATTCACAAATACTGATGCTGCAAATAACAAAGACCAAGCATAGATGCTGAGAGAAAAACGGTCTCTTATGAGGCTGCTCATGGCCACGCTACCTGTTCTGTAGACTAGAGTCATCTGGGATAGGAGAGAAGCATGGGCTGGGCACGGTGACTCACACCTGTAAACCCAGCACTTTGGGAGGCTGAGGCAGGCGGATCACGAGGTCAAGAGATAGAAACCATCCTGGCCAACATGGTGAAATGCCATCTCTACTAAAAATACAAAATTAGCTGGGCATGGTGGTGTGTGCCTGCAGTCCCAGCTACTCAGGAGGCTGAGGCAGGAGAATCATTTGAACCTGGGAGGCAGAGGTTGCAGTGAGGTGAGACTGCACCACTGCACTCCAGCCTGGTGACAGAACTAGGCTCCATCTCAAAAAAAAAAAAGGGAGAGAACCATGGTGAAGGACAAAAACTGGCAGAAATATGAACAGAGCGTGGGAAAGGCATTGCTTCTTGGATGCTGTGAGCTACACAGTATGCGTCTCAGCCACACGAGCCAGTAAATTCTCTTTTTTTTGCTTGAGCTGGTTTCTGACGCCACCCCCAAGCCAAAAAAAATCCTGAATGCTGAGGGCAGTGATAATTGGGGCATCAGACACTCTCTCTAGAATCAGAACAGAAGTGACAAGACTGGCCAACATGGGTAAGAGGAGAAAGACACATGTGTAGGCACACACACAGGCTCACATACCACAGGGAACAGAGAAAACAGCAAGTCCCAGGGCGCCCCAAGTCTGGTCCATGTGATTCCTCACACAGGGTTTAAGTGGGTCTCTGTCTTCATCTGGGTTCCCCCAGAAACAGACTCTCAGACAAGAATGTACATGCAAGGAGTTTATTTGGGGGGTATCCCAGGAATCACTGGAAGGGGAATGGGGTGGTGGACAGGGAAGGAAGCACAGCAAATAAAGGATGTGTCATCAAGCTTACTATACCTGTGAGCAAATAGAACCAAAGTCCATTGGGGAAGCCTGGGAGCCGGTGCAGAACAAGCCAGGAGTGTTCTGACTGAGGGCGAGGGAGCTGGGGTATTGATCTGCCAATTCCCCACACAGCCATGCCACCTCTGGAGGCACTAACACCCCAGCACTCCCAGTCTATCCTGCACCACAGGCTAGCAGAAGCACAGTCACAGGTGTTTCCAGCAAGTGGCCTGTGGTGTGTGCTGAGGGGATAAGGTCAGACACCAAGAGTGTCTGCAACAGTTTCAGTTCCCTGCCACAAAACCAACCAGTCCAAGTCACCAGTGGGCTCAGAGAGACCAGGGCCTGCTTCAGCACAGGTTCCCCCTCCCCCATGAGCTACTCACAACATACCTCCACACTCCTTCCTTACCTCTAGAATAAGAGTATTATATTTTAGAAGAAAATGCCTGGTAGACACCACCAACCTCACAGGCAGCAACCTTCATCAGGCAGGTCCAACAGACCATGAACTACACTGAGCTCATGTCTCCCCTGATCTCATGGGAACCTCCCCAGCATGCTCTGATAAGCCCCATTTTGCAGAGGGGGAAACAGAGGCCAGGCCCACAGAGGCTACGGAGTTTGCTCAAAATTGCACAGTGGTGGCCAGGCGTGGTGGTTCACACCTGTAATCCCAGCACTTTGGGAGGCTGAGGCAGGTGGATCACAAAGTCAGGAGATCGAGACCATCCTGGCTGACACAGTGAAACCCTACCTCTACTAAAAATACAAAAAATTAGCCGGGCAAGGTGGTGGGTGCCTGTAGTCCTAGCTACTCGGGAGGCTGAGGCAGGAGAATGGCTTAAATCCAGGAGGCAGAGGTTGCAGCGAGCCGAGATCGCGTCACTGCACTCCAGCCTGGGCAACAGAGGGAGACTCCATCTCAAAAAATAATAAAATAAAATAAAAAGATTGCACAGTGATAGGTGGCAGAGCTGAGACTCAAATGCAGTGCTGTGGGCTTAGGCCCACACAGCCTCTCCAGTACAGTCTGCCAGGACCCTCCTCCCTCTCTCTCTAAAAGGGTCCCCTGGGCATTCTGACCTCAGGACACTGGGGATTCACTTCTTTGGAAGTTAAGGGGAGGGGTTTGCCTCCAAAACAGCCAACAGGCCTTGGCAAATGCAAAATAGTGCAGCCTTTTTGGAAAATAGGGTGGTGGTGCCTCAAAAGGTTAAATGTAGTCACAAATGCTTAAATGAATGGTTACTGTATGGCCTAAAATTCCACTCCTAGGTGCACACCCAGGAGAAAGGAAAACACATCTACACAAAATCCTGCACATGAATGTTCACAGCAGCACTATTAATAATAGCCAAAAGGTAGAAACAACCTAATATTGTTTGCATATCTGTCCCCACACCAGTTTCATGTTGAACTGTAATCCTCAGTATTGGAGGTGGGGTCTGGTAGAAGGTGATTGGATCATGGGGATGAATTTCTCATTAACGGTTTTGCACAACCTCTTGCTGCCGTCCTTGCAATAGTCAGTGAGTTCTTGAGAGATCTGGCTGTTGAAAAGCATGTGGCACCTCCTTTCCTCTCTGTCTTGCTCCTGCTTTCACCATGTCACATGCCAGCCCCGCCTTCCCCTTCCACCATGATTGTAAGCTTCCTGGGGCCTCTCCAGCCATGCTGAACTGTGAGTCAATGAAACCTCTTTTCGTTTTAAATTACCCAGTCTCAAGTAGTTCTTTATAGCAGTGAGAACAGACTAATACAGTGACCCTGGGCTGTGCCTCAATGTTCTCATCTGTAAAATGGAAATAATGGGTATTGAACAGATATACTTGTGGAATTAAGTAAGCAATAATACAGGGAAAGCTCTTAGAGTGGTACCAGATACATAAACATATACTACGTAAATGTCAGCTCTCATGGTTGTGTTGGTTGATGACAGTGATGACAATGATGATGATGTGGGAGCTTGATGGGCTTCCTGCCTTGTAAGAAGCTGAAAAAAGGCCGCTTTGGCCTGAAACCAGCTCTTCCTTTGCAACTTAGACCTCAGATCCAGAAGGCAGAGCCCAGGTTCTGAGCAGCCCATTCTCCTCAGTGCTCTCCTCCCAGATATGCACACTGCCCCCATCCCTCAAGCCTGCAGAGGGGTTACCAGGGCACCCTGCCCTTCTTGGGCCCCACAGCTGCCCTCCCTCTCCTGATATAGGAGGAGGACAAGGCTGGGACAAGACATGGGCAGCTGTCCCTGTGAAATCACCAAATGAATCACCACGTTCAACAAGATAGGCCTCTGCTGTGAGGTCCCCACTGACCACCCGGAGAAGGAAATGCATTGAACAGACTTGAAACATGACCTAGGAAGCCTTGGCGAGAAGGCAGAATGGACGACTCAGGAGAAGGCCAACCAGAGCAGCCAGAGGGGCCACATCAGTCATCCGTCATCCACTGCACATTGTCCCATGGCCCCCGGCTCCCTGGAGGAAAAGCTGGAGTGCTATGGAGGCCTCCATAGCCCTGGGTCATGTGACCCGTGCTTCCTCCCCATAACTCTGCCCCCATCACCCTGCTTGGCCTCCTGGCTATCCCCAGAACATGCCCCACCTCAAGGGCTTTGTCCTGGCCATTCCTCAAGCCCTCAACACACTTACCTACACAGGCCACTCCTTCAACTTTTCCAAGTCTTTGCTCAAATGCCAGCTTCTCAGTGAGGCCTTCCATGTTCCCAGCCCCACGATCCCCCTTTCAGCATTCTGTTTCTTTCCATATACAAAAATTTACTCAGTTACAACTTAGAAGTCACGAATCACAAGTCTGCAAGCTATCCTATGACCACATAATGGTGCAGACTCCTACTCTCAATGGGCACGAAGCTCCCTGGCCACAAGCTGAGCAGTGCTGACTGGGACACAAGCAACCCCCAAGAAAGGTTCTACTGTGATTACCCAGTAATCTGCAGACGTACAGCTGGCACTGGATGCTCGGGCCCAGCAATCAGATGTCACACCTAAATCTAGGGCAGATGGCAAAGCTGGCAGACACACTTCTACATTTTCAGCCTCTGTGGGAAATTAAAGCTATCTGATCTCATACGCAAGGAGCACCACCATGATGATCATAGCACCTGCCACATAGAGAGTGCCTTTGCTGCTTAGGGACCACAGAAGCAGATAATGCAAAAGGAGAAAAGAGATGTAATCTAGATCTGTGCTGTCCAATATGGTAGCCATTAGCCACATGTGACTTTTAAGCACTCAGAATTGAATTTGTCTAAATCAAGATGTGTTACAAGTATAAAACACACACAGGATTTTAAAGACGCAGACCAAAAACCAGAATCAAATACCTCATTAATAATTATATTGTGTACATGTTGAAATAATAATGCTTTGGATATACTGAGTTAAATAAAATGTATTAATAAAGATAGTTTATTACCTCTTTTTACCTTTATGAATGTGGCAATCAGAAAATTTTAAACTACACACGTGACTGCGTACAGCGGCTCACACCTGTAATCCTAGCTACTCAGGAGGCTGAGCTGGAAGGATCACTTGAGCCCATGAGTTTGAGTCACTTCACTCCAGCCTGGGAGACAGAACAAAACCCCATCTCTATTTAAAAACCTTGGCGAGAAGGTAGAATGGATGACTCAGGAGAAGGCCAACCAGAGCAGCCAGAGGGGCCACATCAGTCATCTATCATCCACTGCAAACTCTCCCATGGCCCCCAGCTCCCTGGAGGAAAAGCTGGAGTGCTATGGTCATGTGACCCCTGCTTCCTCCCCATAACTCTGCCCCCATCACCCTGCTTGGCCTCCTGGCTATCCCCAGAACATGCCCCAAATAGAACAAACCAAATAGAACAAACAATAACCAAAAAGAGAAAACTACCTAAATGCTGCAAAACAACAATAGCAGCAACAACAACAACAAAAAAAGCACTACTCACATGGCTGGTATTGGTGGTTCACACTGTATTTCCATTGCATAGCAGTGGTCCAGAAGCAGCCAGCTTTGGCTACTGCAGGATGGAGACATGGATGGCAAAGCATTGTGAGTGGAGTGGGGGAAGGGGGTGTGAGGCATCTGTTCAGATATTTGCCCACTTTTTAATTGGGTTGTTTTCTTATTGTCGAGTTTTTGTTTTTGTTTTTGTTTATGTTTTGAGACGGAGTCTTGCTCTGTTGCCCAGGCTGGAGTGCAGTGGTGTAACCTCGGCTCACTGCGAGCTCCACCTCCCAGGTTCACGCCATTCTCCTGCCTCATCCTCCCAAGTAGCTGGGACTACAGGCACCCACCACCACGCCCAGCTAAGTTTTTTGTATTCTTAGTAGAGACAGGGTCTCACTGTGTTAGCCAGGATGGTCTCGATCTACTGGCCTTGTGATCTGCCCACCTCGGCCTCCCAAAGTGCTGGGATTACACGCATGAGCCACCACGCCTGGCCTTTTATTGGTGAGTTTTAAGAGTTGTCTATTTTGGATACAGGTCCTTTATCAGTTCTTGTTTCATAAATATTTTCCCCTGTCTGTGGCTTGTCTTGTTAACCTCTTAACCTAAAGGTTTTTTGGCACATGGTGACTGCGAAAAAGTATCTGATGTTCCTCTAAAAACTTTGGCAACCTTGGGCAAATCACTGAAGCTCACTGTACTTAGGAGTAAAAGAGGCAAAACTCACAGGCAGATTGTAATGACTAGACACTACACATGAATACCCATACGCATGATCACATGGATACATGTGTGCTTGCAGTGCCCAGCACAACGTTGTGATGCTCAATACTGCTCCCAAACTTTCAAGAACACTCTCTCATCCTGGTGTCCGAAGCACTTCCCAATGACATTTCTCCAGGTTCCTCTTAGGAGGTAACTGATGGCCAAACAGGAAGCAGAGGAGCTCAAAGTGGACAGTTAGGAATAGGCATTTCCAGGGCACTGTGAAAAGAGTCACCAAATATAGACCCCCTGGGCTGAGGCATTAAACCTTGAAATGATGAAAAGTCTGTGCTATGCTTCACCGCAACATTTGGACAAACATGTACTGAGGAAACTAAGACAGGTTACCAACTTCAAAAAATGGTCCTTGCTGCCACAAAAAAGCAGAAGTGATGGTTAAAATGTATGATTCTTGACTCAAGCCAACGAGCACATCCTGGCCAATCAGTGTCTGTGCCCATGTGCTTCAAGCTAACATATCCAGAGTTTTCTCACTCATTTACGCCATAGTCAGCACCAACCCCATGCCAGATGGCAATGCTGGGGCCCAGAAAAGGTGAAAATAGAACACTGTCTACAAAAAGCAAATGTTTAGAAGGAAACTATTACATCAACTAAAAATCATACAATGAATGCTATGTAAGATAGAGCAACGAGCCATCAGGGAAATACAAATCAGAACCACAATGAGATACCACTTTACCTCCACTAGGATGGTGATAACCAAAAAGACAGATACTAACATGTGTTGGGGAGGACATGGGGAAGTTGGAGCCCTCATACATTGCTGGTGAAAAAGTAAATGGTGCAAATGCTTTGGCAATTCCTTAAATGATTCAACAGTTACAGATAACCTAGAATTCCATTCTTAGGCACAGAGCCAAGAGAAATGCAAACATGTATTCACACAAAAACTGGTACATGAATATCCACCGCACTATTATTCACAATAACCAAAAAGAGTCCAGGCACGGTGGCTCATGCCTGTAATTCCAGCACTTTGGGAGGCCGAGGCAGGTGAATCACTTGAGGCCAGGAGTTTGAGACCAGCTTGGCCAACATAGTGAAATCCTCTCTCTCTTAAAAATACAAAACTTAGCCAGGTATGGTGGTACATGCCTGTAATCCCAGCCACTCGGGAGGCTGAGGCACGAGAATCACTTGAATCCAGGAGGTAGACGATGCAGTGAGCCAAAAATCGCACCACTGCACTCCGGCCTGAGTGACACAGTGAGAAGGAAGGAAGGAAGGGAGGGAGGGAGGGAGACAATAACCAAACTGTCAGAAGGAAGGAAGGAAGGAAGGGAGGAAGGGAGGGATGGAGGGAAGGAGGGAGGGAACACACAAACAATAACCAAAAAGAGAAAACTACCTAAATGTCTCTCAAGTGATGAATGCATAAACAAAACGTGGTCTAGCCACGCAATGGAATATTACTCAGTGATAAAAAGGAATGAACTGTTGATACATGCTACAATGTGAATGAACCTTAACGTTAGGCTAAAGCAGTGAGATGCAAAAAGCCATATATTGTGAGATTTCATTTTCATGAAATGTCCAGAATAGGCAAATCTGTAAAGGCAAAAAGTAGATTTGTCATTGCCAGGAATGGGGGGAAGTTGAGGTGACTTCCAATCTATATGATTTGGGCGAAATGATGAAACATTCTAAAATTGATTATGATAATGTTGGTACAACTCTGAATGTACTAAAAACCACATAACAGTATACATTAAGGGCTGCATATGGTATATGATGTTTATATCTCAATAAAAGTATTAATTTTTTTTTGCACTTCGGGAGGCCAAGGTGGGTGGATCACCGGAGGTCAGGAGTTCGAGACCAGCCTGACCAACATGATGAAACCCCCATCCCTACTAAAAATACAAAATTAGCTGGGCATGGTGGCACATGCCTGTAATCCCAGCTACTCAGGAGGCTGAGGCACGAGAATCGCTTGAACCTGGGAGGCGGAGTTGTAGGCAGCTGAGATGGCGCCACTGAACTCCAGCGGGGGCGACAAGAGTGAAACTCCACTCAGAAAAGAAGGGGAGGGGAGGGGAGGGGACGAGGGCAGGGGGGAGAGGGGAGGAAAGGGAATGGGAAGAGAGGACAGGAAGAGAGGGAAGGGGAGGGGAGGGAAGTGAAGGAAACAAATCTATAGGTTCCTCATGAAGAGAAGGTGGTAGCTCAAGTTAGTAGTTATACATGCAATATCACATAACTAGTAAGAACCTACTGGAAACACTTGGTAGCAGAAGCTGGAAGTACAGACATGAGTAAGACTGCACCCACCTGAAGGAGCTAGCTTCTAGTCTTTTCATTCCAGACAGAAAGTTGGTGGGCAACCCTGCACAGCCATAGATTTTTAGAAGCCAATTCAAAATGAAATGTCAGCCCAGCATGATGGCTGACGCCTGTAATCCCAGCAGTTTGGGAGGCTGAGGCAGGGGGATCACTTGTGGTCAGGAGTTCCAGACCAGCCAGACCAACAGGGTGAAACCCCTTCTCTACTAAAAATACAAAAATTAGCCAGGCGTTGTGGTGTGCATCTGTAATCCCAGCTACTGCAAAGCTGAAGCAGGAGAATCGCTTGAACCCTGGAGATGGACGTTGCAGTGAGCTGAGATTGTGCCACTGCACTCCAGCCTGGGCGACAAAGCAAGACTCCATCTCAAAATAAAGTAAAATAAAATAAAAAACAACTACATAATATCGAAAAAACAGGAGACTGGTTTTTAAAAAATAAGGTAGAATTGAGAGGTGACAACATAGAGCAGCCCTCACTCTCAGTGCCTCCTCGGCCTCGGCATCCACTCTGGTGGCACTTGAGGAGCCCTTCGGCCTGCCAGGGCACTGTGGGAGCCCCTCTCTGGGCTGGCCGAGGTCGGAGCCGCCTCCCTCTGCTTGCCCAGAGGTGTGCAGGGAGAGGCGCGGGCGAGAACCAGGGCTACACACTGCGCTCGCGGGCCAGCGCAAGTTCCAGGTGGGCATGAGCTCCACCGGCCCTGCACTTGGAGCGCCGGGGGCACCACAGGACCCGGGTAGTGAGGGGCTCAGCACCTGGGCCAGCAGCTGAAGAGGGTGTGCCAGGTCCCCCAGCAGTGCCGGCCTGCCGGATGCTCAAATTCTCATCGGGCCTCAGCTGCCTCCCCACGGGGCAGGGCTCAGGACCTGCAGCTCGCCATGTGGGAGCTCCCCGCCTCCGCAGTAGGCTCCCGCGGGGCCCAAGCCTCCGAGACGGGCACTGCCCCCTGCTCTATGGCGCTGGGTCCCATCGCCCGCCCAAGGGCTGAGGAGTGCAGGCGCGATTCAGGACTGGCATGCAGCTCCGGCTGCAGCCCCAGTGCGGAAGCCACTAGATAAAGCCAGCTGGGCTCCTGATTCCAGTGGGAACTCCGAGAACTTTTATGTCTAGCTAGAGAATTATAAATGCACCAATCAGCACTTTGTGTCTAGCTCTGGGATTGTAAACACACCAATCAGCACCCTATCAAAATGGTCCAATCAGCTCTCTGTAAAATGGACCAATCAGCAGGATGTGGGTGGGGTCAGATAAGGGAATGAAAAGCAGTCTGCAGGAGCCAGTCAGCGGCAACTCCTTCTGGTTACCCTCCAAGCTGTGGAAGCTTTCTTTATTCTTTCACTTTACAATAAACCTTGCTGCTGCTCACTCTTTGGGTCCACGCTGCCTTTAAGAACTGTAACAGTCACTGCGAGGGTCTGCGGCTTCATTCTTGAAGTCAGGGAGACCAAGAACCCACCAATTCCGGACACAGAATCCTACGGTAATTTCAAACAGCGAAGACATGTTTGTTGCAATGGGCATTATCATAATTGGAAACAACCTAAATGTCCAGCATTGACAGGACAGATCAATCCATCATGGTGTGCTGTTGAGTGAAATTGCTCATGGATGTTAAAATAAACCTACAACAACATGGAAAATCCTCACGATGTCAAGCAAAAAAATGCAAGTTGCTTGAGGGATACACACCACTCAGTGTCTTTTATGTAAAGACCTGCAAAACATATTATATGTTAATCATAGATGAAAATTTTAGAAATGGGAATTATAATTATTAAATCATGATACTGATTTCTCTAGGTAGGGAAGGGTACTTATGAAAACTTAACTATGTCTGTATTTTATTTCTTAAAAAAGATCCAAAGCAAATATCACAATTCATCTAGGTTGGTTGGCGGGGTGCTATTCATTCTCTATTGCTACTCTAACAAATTCCCACATGCATAGTAACTTCACTCAAACTGACTATTGCAGCTCTGGAGGTCAGCAATCCAAAAGTCGTGAGTCTCATGGGGCTAAAATCGAGACGTCACTGGGACAAGCTCTCTCTGGACCCTCTAGGGGAGAATGAGTTCTTTTGCCTTTTCCAGCTTGCACAAGCCACCTGCATTCCTTGATTTATGGCCCCTTCCTCCATCTTCAGAGCCAGCTGGTACATCTTCCAGTCTCACCCTGACTCTGACTCTCCTGCCTCCCTCCTGCAAGGACCTTTGTGATTTCAAATCCACCCAGATAATCCAGGATCATCTCCCTATCTCAAGATCTGTTCAATCTGCAAGGAGCCTTTTGCCGTATAGAGTGATATATTCACAGGCTCCAGGGATTAAGACAAGGGCATTTTGGGGGCAGGGAGCCTTTATTCTGCCTATCAGAGAGGGTTGGAAATAATAATAATAGCAATAGTATCACAATAGCAAAGATAGGGAATCAACCCAAATGCCCACGAACAATAGACTGGATAAAGAAAATATGGTACATATACACCATGGAATACTATGCAGCCTTTAAAACGAACGAGATCGTGTCCTTCGTAAGGACACAGATGAAGCTGGAAGCCATCATCCTCAGCAAACTAACACAGGAACAGAAAACCAAACACTGCATGTTCTCAGTCATAAGTGGGAACCGATCAAGGAGAACACATGGACAAAGGGAGAGGAACAACACACACCAGGGTCTGTTGGGGGCAGGGTATGGATGGAAGGATGGAGGAGAGATCAGGATAAATAGCTAATGCATGCGGGGCTTAATATCTAGGTGACGGGTTGATAGGTGCAGCAAGCCACCATGGCACACATTTACCTATGTATCCTGCACATTCTGCATATGTATCCCAGAACTTACAATAAAAGCAAATTCAAAAAATAGTGATAATAGCAATAGTAGCTCTTATTGAGTGCTTGGGATATTTGCCAGGTACTGTGATACCCAAAGTATGATACATACTCCCCTAATCCTCATGAGAGTCCAGTGTAATAGGTACCACTATTATTCTATTTTACAGATGAATGCAATGAAAAGCTAAGTAACTTGTCTATGGCCACAAATCTGATAAGAGGCATAGCCAAGATTTGAACCCAGGCAGTCAGACCCTAGATCCTTTGCTCTTGAGTATGTGGAGTTTGTCATATTATTTTCTAAACCAACATCAACGTTTAAAATAGTTAATAACAGGCTGGGCTCAGTGCCTCGCACCTGTAATCTCAGCACTTTGGGAGGCCGAGGTGGGAGGATCTCTTGAGGCCAGGAGTTCAAGGCTACAGTATGACCTATGGTCACACCACTGCACTCCAGCCTGGGCGACAGAGCAAGACCCTGCCTCAAAAAATTAATTCATTAACTAAAATAAAATAGTTAATTATAATACTAAGATGGTCACAATGTAGCACAAAATGAAAAAGGCAGATTACTAAAGTACATTACGAAAGCGTTACATGTTGTGAAAATGTCTTGTGAATATGTTTTGTGGGGAAAAAAGATCTGGACACCAGGTGTTAACACACATCTGTCTGGGTGGTGGGGCGCAGTGGCTCACACCTATAATCCCAACACTTTGGGAGGCCAATGCGGGCAGATCTCTTGAGGTCAGAAGTTCAAGACCAGCCTGGCCAACATGGTGGAACCCCATCTCTACTAAAAATACAAAAATTAGCCAGGCGAGGTGGAGGGTACCTGTAATCCCAGGTACTCGAGAGGCTGAGGCTAAAGGGTTGTTTTTCTCACCCTGAAGTAGGTTAAAATGTGTCTACTAATGAATGTATATTACTTCTATAATGAGGGGGAAAAAGCAGTTGTTTTAATTAGGAGAAATATGCAAGGCCGGAGGGAAGCAGCCCAGAGCTGTCTAAACAGGAAACTGGTGTAACGTTCACTCTCCACCACCCCGGGCTTGGGCCCTTCTTGCCTCCCCAGGGACACGGGCCCTCCTTCAGCCGTGCCACTGGCTGGTGTAGGGGCTTTTCCCACTGGCGGAGGCTGGTGGCAGGCCAGGGACAGCCTGGAGTGGCTGGAAGTCCTGAGGAGGGAGACACCTGGCCGATGAAATCCAGCCCAAGCAGGAGCAGAGAAGACGCAGTGGGATCCCTGAAGTCCGAGGCCAGGGGGCAGCCCCTCCTCCACCTCTTCTGAGCTCTGTGGGGTCTCCTCTTCCTGCTGCACATGCTCTCACCATGCTCTGCCTAATTTTGCTAGTTTCCATTCTACAAATTAGTAAGTTCCCATTTCTTTCTTTCTCAGAACAGAATCCTTCTTCAGACACACAGATACTTCACCTCCCAAAACTCACGCCTACCCCTGGCCACCAGCAAAACTTGTGTAAATGAAAGCAGCACCTTATAGCTTCTCCCCAATGACGCTGTGACAGTGGAGAGGCCCCCAGGCTGTGAAGTGGCATCACCACTGATTCTAGTTCCAGAACTTCACCATCACCCTGTCGACGCTCCTTCTCCAAGCCCAGGCCTCCCCAGCCTCCCAGAAGAGCTGGGCTGCTTTTCTATCCAGGCTCAGATCCAAGGGCCCTTTTCCCTAGAAGACCCCTAGCTTTGTGCTACAGAAGAGCAGGAGGAGGACACCCCCTACACATGCGAGCTATGTCTCGGCCTATCCCATATACCCCACGCAAACACAAATGCAAGCACCTGCTGCCTGAGGAGACATATGGCAGCATGGGTGGGAGGCACCCTGTGTTAAGTACATACTGGACATGTGACGATCACCTACAAATTTAATCCCACCAGTGATCTGACAGGGTGAGCTCCACTATTACCCCATCTTATCGATAAGAAAATTGAGACTAAGGCTGGGCGCAGTGGCTCACACCTGTAATCCCAACACTTTGGGAGGCCAATGTGGGTGGACCACTTGAGGTCAGAAGTTCAAGACCAGCCTGGCCAACATGGTGGAACCCCATCTCTACTAAAAATACAAAAATTAGCCAGGCAAGATGGAGGGTACCTGTAATCCCAGCTACTCAGGAGACTAAGGCAGGATAATTGCTTGAACCTGGGAGGTGGAGACTGCAGCGAACTGAAATTGTGCCACTGCACTCCAGCCTGGGGACAGAGTGAGACTCCATCTAAAAAAAAAAAAAAAAAGACAAAAGAAAACTGAGACTCAAAGAGGCCAAGTAGATTGCCTAAGGTCACACAGTCACTAAGTGCCAGGACCAAGAGTGGAGCCATGGTGTATGGTTAAAGAGGAAGTTGTCACAGAGATGTCCCATCTCAACTTCAGATACTGCCATGGATAGGGAGAAATGGGAAGTCCGAGGCTGAAAGGGGCAGCCAGGGCCTTTTCCTGATTCATTTGTTGACCAGGTATCTGAGGAGCATGAGCCATGGGCCAGATACGGGCCAGGTGCTGGGAAGTACCCCCGATGAGCAGAATGCACAGGGTCCCTGGCCTCCCAGCACACATAGTCTGTGGGTCAAGACTGCCAAAGACCTGGTCCCAAGATCACGCCTTGCATGAAAGCAGGAAAAGTCAACCCCAGGATTTCTGATTTCAACTCCAAACTGCCCAGCACCTAAGTCTCTTCCAAGACAAATCACAACACATCATTTTGCGAGCCTGGTATGCAAAAACCTATGTTTATATCTAAGACGGACTGGGGGCAGGTGGTGGAGCTAATTTTTTTTTTTTTAAATGATTCAGCAAGGGACATCTTTAACTAGATCCCTCCCCCAACTCAGCACAAACCCTAAGACATTGGACCCGCACTGACTTGTCAGGAACTCCAAATATACCTGCATTCCCAGAACTTGGTGCTATTTCTAAGGACAAATGCTGCCTCCCTCATTTACCCACTATACTGTATTCCCTCTTACACCCTCAGAGCCCAGGCCAGAACGAACGCAGCTAGAAAATAACATGACGCATGGAAGAAAGCAAGGGCTCTTAAATTCCACAATGACAAACCACAACCCATCGACAGTATCAGTGACCAAATGGGTAGGTCAGTCCCTGTACGCACCCCATTGCCCTTAGGCCCCTGTTACATGAGAGTGCATTTGTGGGTTAGGCCTGCCACTCATGAAATACCAAAAACTGGGTGACTTAAACAACAGACATTTGTCTCACAGTTCTGGAGACCAGAAGTCCAAAATCAAAGTGTCGGCGAGACTGGTTCCTCCCGAGGGAGAACCCCTGGTGTTCCTTAGCTTGCAGATGCATGACTCAGATTTCTGTGTCTGTCTACGCATGGCCTTCTCTCCCTGTGTCTCTCTCCTCTTCTCATAAGGAAACCAGTCATTCTGGATTAGGGCCCACTGTATTCCATTATAACTTCATCTCAACTAATTACATCTGCAAAGATCCTCTTTCCAAATAAGATCACATTCTGAGAATAGGGATTAGGACCTTGACATATGAAACTGGTAAGGACAATTCAATCGTAACAGGCACCTACCACAGCCCACAGCCCAGAAGGAGCCAGACGATGTCTTCTTACAGGAGACCACATCCAATCCATCCCCATGCCCAGGAAAGGCTGGCCGTGCCAGGGGATACTGGTCTCCAAAGCAGCCCACTCATGTGCGCTGGCTTCAAAAGGCAAGGCCCATAGGAGACCTCTCTCTCTGGAGTCCATCCTTGGGAGGTTGCAAAACCAAAGCTGTCACTGATGGGGTAGCAACAGAAAACCAAGGTTTGGAGACAGGCTGTGCTGGGGAGGGGAGGGCCACAGCTGTGAGAGACACCCAAGAGGGCAGATGAGGCTGTCTAAGAGACATTGCCATCAGCAGCTCTTGTTACAGACGGGAAAGTCCTCAGTGCCAATGGCTCACCACTTCCCTTTCCATGCAGCCCAGCAATGAGACTGTTCATTCTCCTGGATTCCTACAAGACCCCCAAACCCTCACAATCATCCTACTTATCAGCCTTCACTGGGGCACCTACAGCTGCCTCTGTACCCTCCAAACTTAGGGGTTGCATAAGAGCCTGGAAGGATGCCCCCCAACTTAAGTCCTGTTCTTCTAGCATGTGGCTAGGGCACGTTTCCCAGCATCCTTTGCACTTGGTCACATGCCAAAGTCTGTTCATTAGAAGGTGGGAAGGGGTCAGGCACAGTGGCTCATGCCTGTGATCCCAGCACTTTGGGAGGCCAAAGGAGGAGGATCACTTGATCCCAGGAGCTCAAGGCTGCAGTGAGCTGTGATCACACCACTGTACTCCAGCCTGGGCAACATACAAGACCCTGTCTCTTGGGGGAAAAAAATAAAGCAGGTGGGAGGAAAGAGATACATCCACTTCAGGTATGGCCCATAGAAACCTCCAACCGCCTGAGCCATCTGCCGCTCTTCCTCTTCCTCCATGCAGTGGTCAGACAAAGGATTCTGTGGTAGCCTCCAACACCTTTGGAGATGACAGCACAGAGTCCCATTGTGATCAGACAGCAGAGTCCCACCCCCCAATCCCACTGGATCATGACTTGAGTGAGAGATAAACTTATAGGAAGAAATAACTTGTTACTGCAGTTAGGCTACCTTCACTAATAGGAAAGCTTTGTTGCTATGCCCTATGCCAGAATGCTCTCCCCACAGAGCTTCCCATGGCTCCCTCCTTCTCATGCTTCAAGTCTCAGCTCAAATGTCACCCCTACAGAGAGGCCACCCTAAGGCCTTCCCCAGCTAAGCTAGTGTTCCTAGCTAATGACTCTTTATTACAGTACCCAGTTCCTTTCCTTCCTAGCATCCATCACGATCCAACATGACTGAATGTGTTACTTTGGCTTTTTCTGCTTTCCCTACAAGATTGTAAGATCCTCTAGAGATCTTCAGGGTCCTGTTCCCTACTTTATCCCCAGTGACAAGCACATTGCCCAACACACATCAGGTCCTCTTTGAGTATTTGCTAAATCAACAAAAGAACAAATTCTAAGAATATTCTAAGGTTGTCATCCAGGATAGAAGACGACTCTTGAATAAAAAGACAAGCAATTCCTCAACTATCCAGCATAAGAGTAGGGCTATAGCACCATCAAGAATAAAAATGTCAACTCTGCTTTTCACACTGGCAGGCTCCAATATAGAGGACACATGCCCCAGGGGGTGCAGGATAATCCATTGTGTGTAGGAAGGAAAATCCTCACATAAACGGAAGATGGAGTACTTATCACATGCTTTCTACAATGCCATCTGCCTTTACACTGGATGATGATGATGATGACGATGACGACAATGACAGCAAGAGCAAAAAATACTTAAGCACATCCTCTGTGCCAGACACTATTGAAGCATTTTACATATATCACGTCACTCACTTCTCACAAGAGTCTTATGAGGTGTCTTCTTCAATTTTTCTCATTGTATAGATGAGGAAACGGAGGCCCAAAGAGGTGACATGAGAGACCCAAGGTCACACCCCTACCAAGTGGCAGGGCCACGATTTGATGGCCCTTCTTTATACCATCACCACATACCAATAACTGAAAGGCAAATAAGTTTATGGGCACTTCAGGCATTGGTTGGGTCTTATTTCTGGTGAGATGCTTCATTGTAGGAGCTTGGGGACCACCCTCAGACAATGGATTTCTTCTTAGGAGATGCCACTAAGAAAATATTATTATTCATTTAGTAGTAGTAGTAGTAGTAGTAGTAGTAGTAGTAGTAGTAGTAGTAGTAGTAGTAGTAGTA
>NC_045450.1:66492985-66494813 GCF_002776525.5 Piliocolobus tephrosceles | reverse complement strand
TAGTAGTAGTAGTAGTAGTAGTAGTAGTAGTAGTAGTAGTAGTAGTATTTTCACATTTATTTCAAAAACATTTTGATAAAATAACAACTTTCAAAAATATTCATTTTTGCCATAAAAAGAATTCCAAGAGTGGGTTTCAGGATGAGCCAAAATACAGTAAACTCTCGCTTCGGCACCCTTGTCCACAACAGCACTTTTCCAGGCTGTGTTTGTGGTCTTTTCCTAGTATCCCCCGTCTCCCCACTAATCCGGCACCTCTAGGATGAGCACCGCGTCTCCCTTCTGTTGGTACTTCCAACCCCTGGCAGAGCAAGTCCTCTGCACACATAAGGAATTCATGTGTTTCCATCCTGCTGTCACGAAGAAAGTCTAAACAAAGCTGCCTGGTCTCAGGCAGGGTGTTCATGACACACAGAACTGATACATCTTTGAGATAATTTAGGAGAAGAAAACAACACAGAACAGGAAGAAGACTTGAGACTGAGAGTAGGAAAAACAAGTTCAAATTGTAGCTCTGCCCTTTCCTAAACTTGGACATGTCACCTCATCTCCCCAAGACTCAATCTCTTCATGAATAAAGCAGGATAGCTCCCCCTTCACTGGACCACTGTGGGGATTAAGGAGTTCTCTTTGATGTGCTTTCACAGAGACTAGGACACAGTGAGCATTCACGAGAAGAGGCTGTCATCAACGGTATCACTATTACCATTATTAAGTGGGAACCCCACGAACCTAATACTAAGGAAACAGACAGCTCCCACATTTGAGAATCCCTCACTCATGGGCAGCCACAACTTGTCAAAAATAAGCAGACAGAGAAAATATCCCTAAGCAAAAGTGAAAGTGGCAGGATAAAAAGCCTATTCAGTTAAGATGGACGCAGTCCAGGCCCTCAAAGGGGCCCATCACCACAGCTGACCCTAAAATTCCAGACCCACAAACAGGTGGCACCACATTGGCTCCTGAAACAAAATCCAAGCCTCTCAAATGGACAAGATGCAAGAGAACACCTAGGGCTCAACTCAGAAAGGCCCCAGAAGAGACCCCTTTCCACCTGGAGACTGCTCAACTGGGTCCCTCAGAAAGGAAGGAAAACTAACATGTCCAACAGTACCACAAGCTCCCTCCCTACATTCAGAGACAACCAGCTCCTTAACTCTATGTAGAAGGCCAGGGATGGAAGGAATCCCAGCACCATCTTATCCAACACCCCTGGAAAGCCAACAGGGAACCTGTAAGCCAGGAAGTGAGGTGGTGTGCTTCAGACTCAGTCTTCTCTACCAGAGGCCAGGCCTTGGGGGTCCTCACCAGGGGGCCTTTTTTTCTTTCTGATCTTATTAAGTTCCTATTATACAATATTTCCCACATCTTAAAAAGTACATACAATAAAATCCATTTAATTCTCACCCAGTAAGACAGAAACCACTATTATCTCACTTGACAGATATGGAAACTGAGGCACAGAAATATAACGAAAGAATTAGCATCCAGTCACACTTCTAGTAAGTGGCTGATATGGTCTGGCTGTGTCCCCACCCAAATCTCATCTTGAATTGTCGTTCCCATAATCCTCATGTGTCGTGGGAGGTAATTGAATCATGGGGCCGGTTACCTCCATGCTGTTATCATGACAGTGAGTAAATTCTCATGAGAGCTGATAGTTTTACAAGGGGCTTCCCCCTTCACTCAGATCTCCTTCTCCTTGCTGCCACCATATGAAGAAGGCTTCTCCTTCCACCACGATTGTAAGTTTCCTGAGACCTCCCCAGGCATATTGTGATATTGTGAGTCAATTAAACCTCTTTCCTTTATAAATTACTCAGTCTTG
>NC_045450.1:66454044-66487985 GCF_002776525.5 Piliocolobus tephrosceles | reverse complement strand
CAGTTCTCTGCCTTAGCCTCCCAAGTAGCTGGGACTACGGGCGTGTGCCACTGCACCCAGCCCCTACACCTGACCCCAGGTAATCCACTTGCCTTGGCCTTCCAAAGTCCTGGGATTACAGGTGTGAGCCACTGCACTGAGGCTGGAGTATGTCTTTATCAGCAGCATAAGAATGGACTAATACAGTGGCAGAGCAGGGATTTGCATCACAAATCAGGATTGAGAGTCGACATGCTCATATGGGAGCTTGGCTGCTGGTGGCCACCATCAGTTCCTGCCTACCGTCGATGTGTATGCCATTCCTTCTCTAAGAGAGAAATTTCCTTTCCTTGAAGCTGAGCTGAGCTTACTGATCTGAGTTGGTGCAAGTGATATCCCAGGATTTATGAGGCTGTCGTAAGAAGCCTATAGCTTCTGCCTGGGACTCTTCTGCTTGAGACCACCACGTGGTAGATGTTTGGTCAACAGTCCCAGCTGAGGCTGGGTGTGGTGGTTCATGCCTGTAATCCCAGCACTTTGGGAAGCCAGGGTGGGCAGATCGCGTGAGGTCAGGAGTTCAAGATCAGCCTGGCCAACGTGATGAAACCCCATCTCTACTAAAAATACAAAAATTAGCTGCATGCATTAGGTACACACCTGTAATCCCAGCTACTCAGGGTGTTGAGCTGGGAGAATAGCTTGAACCCAGGAGGCAGAGGTTGCAGTGAGCCAAGGCTGCACCACTGCACTCCAGCCTGGGTGACAGAGATTCCATCTCAAAAACAAACAAACAAAAAATAGTCTCAGCTAAGCCCAGTCTTCCAGCCATCACCACTAAGGTACTAGATGTGTGAGTGAAGATTCTGGAACCTTCGAGGCCAGGTGACACCAAATGACCTCAGTCCAGACTACAAAGAGAAGAAGAATCACCCAGCTTAGCCCTGCCCAGATCTATGACCCACAAATCTACTTGTTTATATTACATGACACCCATTAATCTCACAGGATCAGGGCAGCCATCCCTAACTACCTAGCAAATGTCTCTCAATTCCACCCAAGCAGCTCCTCCACAATGAGCCTCCCCATTCCTCACCATATCCCCCACACCCCAATGGACAAAAGCCTTCCCTCCTCACACCATACCCAATGAAAACTTCCGCTATGGTACTAAGCACGCAATCCTGCAAGGGTGAGTTTGAGTCTGTCTCCCCCTCTTGCAGGCTGGGACTCCATTCTTCCTTCTCTCTCTCTCTGCAGAGTTTAGCACTCAGTATGATGGCAAACATATGCTGAACAAATGAGAAAGTTCCATCAAAACAGGGTTCAGAGCAAAACCCTATTTAACCCAGTGACATTTTATTGCTGTGAGCAAAGCAAACACATGACTCTACAGCAGTTTCTCAACTCCTGCACCACTGACATGTTTGCTGGATCACTCTCTATAGTGAGGACTGTCCTGTGCACTGTAGAATGTTTAGCAGCCTCTCTGGCCTCTACACACTGGATGCCAGCAGCACCCTGTATCCCAGGTGAGAAAATCAAAGACACCTCCAGACATTGCCAAATGCCCCCTACCCTGGAGTAGGGAGGGGGAGGCAAAAATCACCCTGGTTGACAACCACGCACTGCTTTAGACAGTAGGACCCAGTGTTTTACCCAGGGCTGCAGAGGGATTGTAACACCTGTCCAAAAGTCACACACCACTTGCCAACTATTCCAAAACCACGTGCTGGTGCTCTTCTCATGCGCACCTGCCCCTGAAGACCCCATGGTAACCAGCATGTTCCTGCTAACCAGAACCCCGTGAATGAATTGCCAGAGCTGGGAGTTCCTCTTGAGATGAAATGTCACCCTTCTCAGCAGGAGATTGAGCAGTGACACTGACAGTCCCCACCCAGGGCCTGAGGGCCTGCTCTCTCAAGGTGTGAGGGGGAAGGACCATTTATAAGCTCTTCACACATAAATGGCTTTCCCTGTCACTTCACCAACAACGTCATCTCAAACAAGACCTCCACAGTGTGCTCAAAGATGCAAATCCAATCACGTTGTCCTTCTTCTGAAACCTGAGAATGGACCCTACTACCCCCAAGTCCAAACCCCTAAGCAAGACTTTAATTCCCTACACAGGCTGGTCTCTACTAGTTAGCAACAACAGCAAAAATCACGACAGTGGTGGTTCCCAACAACTGAGTGTCTGTCACATGCTATGAATTCAGCTGAGCCTCTCTGATGCATCTTCTCATTTGCTTCTTTCCAATCATGACCCTGTGGGGTAGACACCAGTGTTATTTCCATTCCACAGAGACGGGAATTAAAGTTCAGAAAGTGGAGGTAACCTGCCCAAGATCACACAGCAAAGTTCATCCAATGGCACTGGAAGTCAAGCCCCATACTGCTCATATCTGATAAAGCAATATAAGCTCCATGAAGATTTTAATCCAATTTAATACTGCTATATCTCTAGTGCCTAGGGCAGTGCCTACAGCAGGCATTCAAATGGCAGAGGGGAGGCAAAGGAGAGGAGCAAAGGTGGGAAGGGAAGGAGAAAGAAAGAGAAGGTGGGAGGGAGAAAAGGAGGGAGAGGAGGGGGAAGGGGAAAGAAGGGCAGTTTCTCTCCAGTGGCATATGTGTGAAACCTGCCTAGTTACCAGACCATCTGGGGAATTTATTATAATACAACGCCCCAGCCAAAGTGGTGAAATATCATCATTCTTGGTCACTCCAGCGAGAAAGAAGAAGGAAACAAAGAGGCTGAACAGATACATAAAAGAATGAATTGAGGCCAGGCATGGTAGTTCCCGTCTGTAATCCCAGCACTTTGGGAGACCAAGGTGGGAGGATCGCTTGAGGACAGGAGTTTGAGACCAGCCTGGGCAACATAGCAAGACCCTATCTACACAAAAGTTAAAATACCAGCTAGGCATGGCGATGCTCACCTGTAGTCTCAGCTACATGGGAGACTGGGCAGGAGGATCACTTGAGCCCAGGAGTTCACAACTATAGTGAACCATGATCAGGGCATTGCACTCTAGCCTGGGCAACAGACCAAGACCCTGTGTCTAAAACAGAGAGCGAGAGTAAGAGAGTGCACCCACATAAGCGAGTGAAGTGATATTACTTAGCAGAAGGGGAAAATGACAGGGCATAGATTTCAAGCCAAAATCCTATCTCATGCCCATCAAAATGAGATTCAGAAGAAGGTTCCAATATGCTCTACTTTCTTTTATATATATATATATTTTATTTTACTTTAAGTTCTGGGATACATGTGCAGAATGTTCAGGTTGGTTACATAGGTGTATACACATGCCATGGTAACACCCCATACTTTCAAGATCCTCCCTGGGTGTTTGATGGGCAGCTAGGTTTGGGATGGGCAGGTTGAGAAGAGAAAGGAACAACCTGCAGTCCACTCTCAATGTAGCCCTCCTGTATTTACCATCGGTGCCAACCCTCTCACCCCTTGTGGGGGAAGGGAGGGTGGTCACCCCAGCTGCAACAGGTTTCTGGGCCACCTGGGGGTGGAGCTGACCAATGCAAACAGTGGAAAGGGAAGATGGCTACCTCCACATGGGCAGTTTCAAATCAGGGCTCTGGCTCTGTGCCACAAGAGACCCACTTCGCTCCAAAACCAGGAGAAGCCTTTCAGAAAGCAGTTTGATCACACTCATGATAGGATACATCAAATGAAGGATGACACAAAACTACCAAAATCTACCTGTGGATGGCGAAGTTTAGCAGCCAGGCAGTATAGATGAGGGTATACGCAACAGGTACTTTTACACCTTGTAGCTGAAACATACAGTGGGGCAACCTCTTCTGCGGGGTGCTGCCAAATTTCCCTTTAAAGTTAAAATATGCCATACACTTCAGCTCAGAAACAAACCTCCAGGAAGCTGTCCTTCGGATACACCCATGTATACACATGAAGAATAATGCAAGGATCACCCTTCTGTATCACTGGAGGGAATGTAAATGGTGCAGCCACTTAGGAAAACAGTCTGACAGTTCCTAAAATGATGAAACTGAGTTAGCATAAGACCCAGCAATTCCACTCCTAGGTATATACCGAAAAGAAATAAAAACAGACATCCACACAAAAACTTGTAGAGAAACATTCTTAGCAGCACTATTTATATTAGCCAAAGGGTGGCAACAACCCAAGTGTTTGTCAACAGATGACTGACTACATAAATTGTGGAATATCCATACAATGTATCATGATTCTGCCATAAAAAGGGAAATTTCTGATCCACACAACAAAGAGGATGAACCTCGAAAAATGCTGGGTCAAAGAGGCCAGTCACAAAAGCCCACATATATATGATCCATTTCTTTTTTTTTTCTTTTTTCCTTTTTTTCTGAGACGGAGTCTCGCTCTGTCGCCCAGGCTGGAGTGCTGTGGCCGGATCTCAGCTCACTGCAAGCTCCGCCTCCCGAGTTTACGCCATTCTCCTGCCTCAGCCTCCCGAGTAGCTGGGACTACAGGCTCCCGCCACCTTGCCCGGCTAGTTTTTTGTATTTTTTAGTAGAGACGGGTTTTCACCGTGTTAGCCGGGATGGTCTCGATCTCCTGACCTCGTGATCCGCCCGTCTCGGCCTCCCAAAGTGCTGGGATTACAGGCTTGAGCCACTGCGCCCGGCCTATATGATCCATTTCTATGAAATGTCCAGAACAGGGAGGTTTATAGAAACAGAATTAAATTTAATAGTTGCTTACGTCTGGTAGGGGGGATGAGGGGATGGGGCGATGGTGAAAGGTATGGGGTTTCATTGTGAGGTGATATAAATGTTCTACATTTGATGGTAGTGGTGCTTGCACATATATATAAATATACTAAAACCACCACACTATACATACTGCATACAATGGGTGAATGAATTCTATGTATATTATGTGAATTATGTCTTAATAAAACTATTCCTTATTATTAAAAAAAAAAAAAGAGTACAAGGCTGGATGAGGTGGCTCATGCCTATAATCCCAATGCTTTGGGAGGCCAAGGAGGGAGGATCACTTGAGCACAGGAATTCGAGACCAGCCTAGACATAGCGAGATCCCATCTCTACAAAAAAATAAAATAAAATAAAATAAAAATAAATTACCCAGGCATGGTGGTGCATTCCCATGATCCCAGCTACTTGGGAGACTGAGGCAGGAAGGCCACTGGAGCCCAGGGGATTGAGGCTGCAGTGAGCCATGATCATGCCACTGCACTCCATCCTGGGTAACAGAAAGAGACCCTGTCTCAAAAAAATTAAATTTGCTTTAAAAAAGAGTACAACGATAGTCACTTCGACTAATAAGAAAAGCCTGGAAATAGCACAAAATGCTCCTCTCTGGAGTTAAACTGTTACATTGAGGCCTGTGCCATTACATGTCATGTGTCAAAGAATGAGATCAATGTGTGCTGATAAGAAACCACTGCCAACATCATTATTAATTAACAAAAAGAAGTCAAGGTGCAGAAGTGTACAGGAGTTCCCATTTTTTTAACCCACACATTATGCAAGCAGAGACTATTTCTGGAAGATAAAAGTAATTTGTAATGAGCTTGCCTCAGTAGCATGGATTAGGGGCTGGGGAGGAGAAACATTTGAGTTGACTCCTTAACCCCCAGGAATATATATTTCAATTAAAAACTAGTTAATTCAAAAACACAAATTAGAGCAAATCTTTGCAACTGAAAATTGCTTAAGTGCCTTTATGAGTTAAAACCAGTCTGAGAAACTTTAGGATCTGAACCAACAGACCAATCTAAAGGAGGTGGGGGAGGAAGGACACCTCTACCAGGGCCAGACCTGCAACTGAAAGCTACAAAACATTCAACAACTCACTCTCCCTGCTTGGAGACTAAACCGAAGGCCTCTCACTGCTGTGGTGTGCAGTAAAACACGGTAGCATTTGGTGACCAAGCTATGAGTTTCTGCAAGCTTGGGCTAGTTAGCCCTTAAGAGGACAGACAACTCGACCAGCTGTGGGAAGCAGACGATCCCTGATGCTGTCAGATAGAGGACAGACCCACCAGGCAAGGAGGGCTGCCCGAATGCCGTTTCCAAGTTGCCTGACCCCGGCTTCTGTTATTTCACCAGAGCTGTCCTGGCTGAACCTCCTCCACCTGCTGTAAACCTCATCAGAGTCCCACACAAACTGGCAATGCTTTCATTTTTAGAAGAATAAAAGAACACATCAAACCAACAACAATCACAGTAACGACAAGATAGGAAGGTGGACAGGTGCTCAGGCCAGGGCCCCAGAGGACGGGCCACACTGCCCCACCCAGCGAGTACTCACAGAAGCCCTCCATCTTGTCAGCGGTCTTGCTCCAGGCCACCTGCCGCGTCTCCATGATCACCTGGACGGTCCTCCGCTCAGGGGTGGACTTGCGGAAGCTGAACACAGTCATCACCGTCCCCAGCTCCAGGGCTCTCTTGATCTGGCTCTTCTCATATTCCGCAAGGGAATCCACATTGACCAAGGTGGACATTGTGGGCCACTCCAGGGAGGACGGAAGGAATCAGGAGAAATCAGGAGGCTGAAAGGGCAGAATTAAAGAGTGAACAGACTTTAGTACAGAGGGGATTTGGGTAACAGGGCATGAACTTCAGGAACCAAAATCCTGTCTCATGTCAATCAGGATGAGTTTTAGGAGGAGGTTCTAGTGGCAAGGCATTGCTGGCCACTCAGAGAGCTCAGGCAGGACACAAAGGTTTAAATGGAAACTGAAGTGTGAGAAGAGCCCCTGGTCTCAAGGACCCAACCGTTACCTGGGCTTTGAATAACCAAATCACCCCGGCTTGGCAGTGACCTCCTCTCTCCCCAACCACTCTTATCCTACAGAATATTTGAATAGCCAAAACAGCCCAGCCTGGCTCCTACCTCTCACCCCTGATCTCCAATATCCTTCTCTATCCTTCCTAGAGATTGCTAACCATCTCTTTACTTCCTAAGCAAAACTAAGAACACACACAAAAAAATGAAATAAACAAAAAAAAACAAAACAAACCTTCAGAATCGTCCATGGAGACCTTGGAAAATGGTTCCTCTGCATAGAAATGAGGATAAAAGGCAGGAAATGTCAGCTCTTGGAAGCTTCAAGTTCAAACCCCAGAGAAGGTTCCTGCTGACTGTGTGGCTCTGGGTAGACTGCTTGACCTCTCTGTGCCTCAGTTTCAGCCTTTTTAAAATGGGAGTGTTCAGAAATGCACCAGCAAAACACCTGGGGTGATGCCCAGCACCTAGCAGGTGTCCTTGATTGCTGTTTATGCTCGTGGGCGGTGTCAGAGAGGTGCTTGGGCCCAAAATCTTGGAGGAATCCTGTCGTGGACTCTCTCATGACCACTTCCAATGCATCTCACCCTTTCACCGGCTCCTCCTAGGATCTCATACTTGAACTATTCTAATCCTGGTCTCCCCACTTCTTCCCTGACCTGCTAGGGTTATTTCTCAAACCCAGAGCCAGAAAGATCCTTTTAGAACATGAATCAAATCATGTCACTCCTCTGCTCAAAATCCAGTCATTCCCTGAGCCCTCACTCTGTACCATCCCCTTATTCTGCCTCCCAAATCCCCAGAAACACATTGCCTGCCCCCAAAATAGGACTTAGAGTGAGGGAGCTCCCCAGGCCCTGGAGCTGAGCCACCAGGGACCCCCTTGCCAGCTACGCTGCAGCCACTACAAGAAGTCACTTAGATCTTCTGGGCTCATTTCCAATCCCATAAAAGAAGGTAACAGTATCCACCATCTAAATGTGTTTGTAAGGCTTCAACAAGATAATGTATCTCAGGCCCTTAAAACAATGATACAAAGTCAGCACTCATTAGATTAAGCTATTGTTAAAATGACCATTATTTGTTCTGTTTCTTATCTCCTTCTTTCCCTCCAAGTCCCTCTAGATGCCTGGAGTTGTTACTCTGTAGCTCTCAAGGTTACAGAGTAGCACTAGAGAGACCTTTCCAGGATCTAAAGAGGAAGAAGTTCTGAGAAGCTGGTGTGCAGCCAGGGCTGTCTGCGCTTCCAGCCCTGCTCAGCCTCCTGCCAAGCTGCTCTAAATCTGTGCCTCGCTTCCCTCATCTGTAAAATGGAAGTTAAATGTCCACAAGGGGCGGCTGGGAGCAGGAAAAGCTACAAGGTATGCACAGCCTGCAGCATTTAGCAGTGTCTCAGTTAACATTAATCAGGCACTGGGGAAGGCATTAATCAAATGTCAACTCTGTGCCAGGCACTGAGCTGGGGACTAGGATGCAAATGAGGGGAATGGGGAGGGGCTCAGGATTTGCCCTTTGCCCCCACCTCCCTCTACTGCACACCCATACCAAAGGCACCTCCTCGGCCAACCATACCAGCAACAGGAGATAATTACACCTGCCCTGTGCCCATGTAGAAACAGACTAACTGAGAATTCTAACGTAGTTACAAGTGCAGCAGCAGAAGCATGCATGGGGAGGCGGCGGGCAGAGAACATCAACAAGGGCCCCTAAAGTTAATCTGGAGTGGGGCTACGCACTTAAAGGACTCAGAAAAAGTTTTCACGGGAAAAAAGCAGGCATCTGAATTCAATCTTCCAACAAAGACAAAGCAGGAGGAACTGGCTTGAAGTTTAAGCAAAGACCGCGAGGCAGAACAGAGTATGTTAAATACCCTCCTGAGAGTTAATGTGCATCTTACCTTATCAGGAGAAAACTAAAACAACCTCCTGATCATTACCCAGGACAAAGGGATGAACAAGGTGCCCCCATGGCCCACTTTATCCCTGTTAAGCAGCCATTTATTGGGCCCCTCCCCAGGTGCCAAGCACCCGTCATGTCTGGTTCATGTTATTTATCTCAATGGGAAATACTGCAGGGGAAGTCACATTACTTAATCAAAGTCATGTAGACCAGTGGCAGCACAAAGATCAAAACCCTCACCTGAGTCCCAAGCCCCCAATCCAGAACCCTGTGGCAGAATTTGGCCAGATATTAACTGATTTGCCAGTAACTGCCCCTCTCAAAAGAGGTTAAGAGACTTATCCAAGGTCACACAGATAGAAAGCAGCTGAAACTGGCTTTGACCCAGGTGCCAAACACAAAGCTCTTCACTCTGTTGACTGTCCCCAGCCATGCATCGTGGAGTTCCACACTCCCAGGCCTCTAGGTCACTGTCCACCAGAACATAAGTAGGAAACACAAGCCCCATTATAACACCTTCAATTAGACAGAAACCAGGACAAGGGACCAGGCTCCTCAGCTCTTTCCTGCCTTGGATCTGGGAAGGGCTTGGACTTAACCTTCCCCAGGGTTCCAGTTACTTCCAGCTTGGAAGCCCAGTGGATCAGCTCAGCCATAAACACCAGCTCTTCCATGCTGCCTCTCACCAATTTTTTTTTAATACCTGCTCACAGGTTGCCCTAAAAGAGCAGGGGTGGAATTTACACTCTTACATACAGTGGCTGACACCGTTCCTTTGAAAACACTGTATCTAAGGCCGGGCACGGTGGCTCAAGCCTGTAATCCCAGCACTTTGGGAGGCCGAGACGGGCGGATCACGAGGTCAGGAGATCGAGACCATCCTTGCTAACATGGTGAAACCCCGTCTCTACTAAAAAATACAAAAAACTAGCCGGGCATGGTGGTGGGCGCCTGTAGTCCCAGCTGCTCGGGAGGCTGAGGCAGGAGAATGGCGTAAACTCGGGAGGCGGAGCTTGCAGTGAGCTGAGATCCGGCCACTGCACTCCAGCCTGGGCGACAGAGCAAGACTCCGTCCCAAAAAAAAAAAAAAAAAAAAAAAAAACAGAACACTGTATCTCCTCTGTTGCTGCAGGGTGGTGTCAGGTGCAGAAGTAACGTCCCTTCAACTACTGGAGGGCCCTTACCAGTCAAGTATTTGCCTGTGCCCCATTTTAACAGAATTGTTTTATGGGATTTTGGATGAAATCCTGTACTGGCTTACCATGCAGAGAGCACTGAAGAGACAAACACTTCTTTGATTTCTAGTTTGGGGTTCTTGTATCTCATGAAATGCCCTTCTAAAGAAGCTTATGAGATACAAGAGCATGAATGAGCTCATGAGATACAATTTGAAACAGATCTTCATGGCCAAAAGATTCTTGGAGTCCACCATTCAAATCCTGCCAGCACCCAGCTCAGGCCTCCGGTGTGCCATGCTGTAGCAACTATGTCAGGGAGGTCTCCAAGGCCTTGACCCCAGGGGAGTGCACCAGCCATCACAGCAACTTCCATTTTGCTTCTGCTTTTTTGTTGTTGTTTTTTCAAAAAAAAAAAAAAAAAAAAAAAGGCTTGAAATTCCTTTTTTGTTCCTGTTTCCCATTCTTAATGGGTAATTCTATAAAATCACTTATTTTGTAAATACAAACATGGCTGAGTTTGAATAACTGATTTCTGCCATTTTTACATTTCGTGTCCTTCTAAAGGACATTTTCTTGTATCTCAAAAGCTCATTCATGTTCTTGTATCTCATCAACTTATTTAGAAGGGCATGAAATGAGATATAAGGACCCCAAACCAGAAATCAAGGCAGTTTCTCTCTCTTCAGTGCTCTCTGCATGGTAAGCCGGTACAGGATTTCATCCAAAATCCCACAAAACAACTCTGCTAAAATGGGGCACAGGCAAATACTTGTGTGGTAAGGGCCCTCCAACAGTTCAAGGGATATTACCACTGCACCTGACACCCACCCTGTGGCATCAGAGGGGATACACTATTCTCAAAGGAACGGTGTCAGCCACTGGAGGTGAGAGTGTAAATTCCACCCCTGCTCTTTTAGGGCAACCTCTGAGTAGCTATTCAAAAGCAAAACAGGCCGGGCGCGGTGGCTCAAGCCTGTAATCCCAGCACTTTGGGAGGCCGAGACGGGCGGATCACGAGGTCAGGAGTTCGAGACCATCCTGGCGAAAACGGTGAAACCCCGTCCCTACTAAAAAATACAAAAATCTAGCCGGCCAAGGTGGCAGGCGCCTATAGTCCCAGCTACTCGGGAGGCTGAGGCAGGAGAATGGCGTAAACGCGGGAGGCAGAGCTTGCAGTGAGCTGAGATCCGGCCACTGCACTCCCACCCGGGCGACAGAGCAAGACTCCATCTCAAAAAAATATACATATATATAACTTATAAGAAAAACATGCATATGCTTCGATCCTGCAATTGTACATGTACAGAAAGACATGCACAAAGATGCAATACATATGACAGAAAATCATGGAAGCAATACTTGCAATAGAAATACCAAAAAAAAAAAAAAACAGGAAACAACTGCTCATCAATGTGGTGGACCTCCTGGATAAACCATGGTGCACACGCACTGAAGAATGCTCAGTTGCTATCAGAAAGAATGAGGATGATGGATAAGCAATTGGATCTGGAAAGATTTGTGAGGTCAATAAAAAAAAATAGTTGCAAACAATAGTTGCAAGTGTATGAGTATAATGCAATTCCATTTTTATAAAGGCGATCTGCTGGTAAATCCAGGAGAGTGGTTAGTATTTGTTGGAGGCTGGGAGAGGGTAGAGGATACGACTTGACTTTATATTAAGTGATGATGTAACGGGAAAACTTTTCTCTTTGTGTTCTTGCTGTTTTATAAATTAGTAAGTGTTTGTTTGTTGTTTGTTTGTTTGTTTTGAGATGGAGTCTCCCTCTTGTCACCCAGGCTGGAGTGCAGTGGCATGATCTGGGTTCACTGCAATCTCCACCTCCTGGGTTCAAGTGATTCTCCTGCCTCAGCCTCCTGGGTAGCTGGGATTACAGGCTCACCCCACCACGGCTAGGTAAATTTTATAGTTTTAGTAGAGATGGGGTTTCACCATGTTGGCCAGGCTGGTCTGGAACGCCTGACCTCAAGAGATCCGCCCGCCTCGGCCTCCCAAAGTGCTGGGATTGCAGGCGTGAGCCACCACGCCCAACCAAGAAGTGTTTTCAAAAGTTTTTTCACCAGCAGTTTTTCACTGACTCTACCGAATGAGTGCAAAACAGTTACTCATGGGGTCTCTGCTTTTCCTCTTCCAGAGGAATTGCCCATACTCCAGTCGCTGGTGGGGGGGTGGCAGCTGCATCATTAGGTGACTTAGACATCAGTGAGGCTCACAATGAGGACTGGCCCACAGTTGGCATACACGTGAGTGCACACACACCGCTGCAAGAGAAACTGCTTGAGGCTGGCACAGACTTCAAAATTCTCTAACACTTCCCCACAGAACTGTAGCTAAGGACAAGGGCCCATGCCCCCACAGAATGCCCTTGAACCAGAGAGTCAGGAACTGCCCGAGGACTCTCCATGCATGCGCCCCCATTCTCAGCAAACCTCGTGGAACAGCAATAATCTCGACACAGCCCTGAAAAATAGGCTTGGGTGGCTCCAGTTTCCAGAAGGGGAAACAGACTCAAAAAGGTTCTTCAACTTGCCCAGGGTCACACTGATGGAACTGAAATTCAAATTAAGTTCTGATGGACAAGGCCACCTGTTACCCTCGAGCATGTCACCCATTTAACACCACCATCCACCCCCCCCCCCCCCCTCATAGTGTCTCACCCTAGTTCAAGATTTGGGTACCAAGAGAACCCGTCCCACCCTCCTGCTGGAATCCAGGCACTCCCTGTCCAAACGGGACACATCTTTAACTTGAACTCTTGCTGTGCAGGTAATGCCCTCATTAGGATTCCAAAGTATAACCAGGAACACGCACAGACACACGCATAATTACGCAGAGAGTTGTGGAGCGGGCATCGCAAGTGTCCTGCAAGCTCTCCAAAAGCCTCGGGGAAGGACTGCGCCTCCCGCGGTATCGCTCCCACCCGCCACCCGCAACCACCGAAGTGAGACGGGGAAGTGTGGCTCCGAGCGTCCGAGAGCTCTGCGCACAGGGGCGGTCAGGAGAGACTGCGCCACCCCACGTAGAGCCGCTCGGAAAGAGGAGTTTTGAACGTCGGCCCCCGCACGACCTCTGACCTTCCTCCGGGTCCCCATTCAAAGTTGGGGCCGCCCCACCGCACAGACCGGAGAGGTGGCGCTGGCCCCGGGTGAGGAAGTGCCGGCGGCTGAGCCAGGATCCCTGCCGTCACCAAACGGACCTGGGCACGGCGGGCCGGGGTCCCGGAGGGTGCGCCCCGTCCCTGCCCGCTCCGACTGAGCCAGGGCGCAGACCCCCTCGGATACAGCGCCCTGGGCGCCGGTCCCCGCCGGGCGCAAGTTCTTGGGCGCCCTGCTTGCCTCGCTCCCGGCTGAGCAGCTCACCTGGCCGTGCCGTCCGGGCGCAGCTGCCCGCCTGCCCCGGGTTCGGGCTCCGAGGTCCCGCGCGCAGCCGCCCGCGTCCGGACTCGGTTTATTCCCCGCGGCTCACGCCCTCCGCCACCGACGCTCGCTACTTCTGCTTCGGCCGCGGCCCCGCGCCACGTGATCCTCGGGGGCCGCCCCCCGCGCCGCCCCGCCCCGCCCCTGGCGCGCCCAGCCTGATCTGCCTCTCCGAGCGCACCCCGAGCGCCGCGTCCCCGCGCCCTCCCCGCCGTGGGACGGCCCAGGCCTGGAGCCCCGCCTCTGCGTGCCAAGGAAGAAACTGAGGCAGCCCGAGGGGAGGCTACCTGCCCGAGGTCACTTGGCCAGGTCCAAAGGGAATGCACGAATATCGCAGCATTCTTGGAGCGCCGGCCGCAGTCCAGGTGTTTGCTGTATACTTAACACACTCCCGGTCCGGGGCCCCGGCTCACGCCTGTCATCCCAGCACTTTGGGAAGCCTAGACGGGAGGATCGCTTGAGCTCGAGAGTTTGAGACAGCAATGAGCTAGGATGGGTGTGGCCAAGCGACACTCCGTCTCAAAAATAAATAAATAAATAAATAATAAAAATAAATATACTCCTCACAATCACCCGCCAGGAATTGCCAATTCATGGCCCTAATTTGAAGCCCTGGTTGAGGCTGCGCTGGAGTCAGAGCACCCCTTACTGCTACCTTAGGCAGACCACTTAAATACCGACAGCCTCGGTTTCCCCAACTGAAAAACGTGATCAACACAGTGCCAGCCCCAAAGAGAGTCAGGAGCAAAGAACACCAGACAATTGATGTCCCGTTTTCCTGATCTCATGAGAAGAAGCTAATATGTTCTTCAAGAAATTTATTTTTTCGTTCGTGTGTTGCATGAAGCTATCTGTTTCAAACCCTTCCTATGCTCTTTAATGGAGGTATCTTCGTTGTGACTAGACCCAGCTTCAGAGGCACCTAGACAGCTGTTAGGCACTTGAATTTCACTTCTAAGTTGCTTGAGTTATACCTTGTTTTTTCAAAGAGGCAGGGTCTCTGTCACCCAGCCTGGAGTGCAGTGGTGCCATCATAGCTCACTGCATCCTCAAACTCCGGAGCTCAAGCGATCCTCCTACTTCCACCTCCTGAAGAGATGGGACTACAGACGCACATCACACTTGGCTAATTTTCTCTTTTTTAGACAGGAGGTTTCACTATGTTGCCCAGGCTGGTCTTGAACTCCTGACCTCAAGCAATCCTCCTGCCTCTACCTCCCAAAGCACTGGGATCACAGGCATGTGCCACTGCACCTGGTGTGTTATAGGTTTTTTTTTTTTTTTTTGAGTTGTTTTTTGAGATGAAGTCTCACTCGGTTGCCCAGGCTGGAGTGCAGTGGCATGATCTCGGCTCACTGTAACCTCCACCTCCCAGGTTCAAGCAATTCTCCTGCCTCAGCCTCCTGAGTAGCTGGGATTATAGGTGCATGCCATCATGCTCAGCTAATTTTTTGTATTTTTAGTAGAGATGGGGTTTCACCATGTTGGCCAGACTGGTCTCAAACTCCTGACCTCCAGTGATCCACCCACCTTGGCCTCCCAAAGTGCTGGGATTACGGGCATGAGCCACTGCGCCCAGCCTGTTATAGAATTTTTGAATTGAGGAATATCACTGTCAACGTTGTATGCCAAGCCACAGGATTCGTTTGCTGACTTTTCAAGATCTGTGGATTCACTTCTTTCAGCACTCCCAACCAGGGTGTGTACCCGTGCTCATCAACACAGATCACTTAACACATCAACTTTTAAAAGAGATCTTGGAAGGACTCATGACATCAATCACTTGAAGTCATGGGGGCCAATTCCCCAGGAAAAAAAAATGGCTACATCTAGGGGCAATTTCGTTGCCTCAATTTTTTTTTTTTTTTTTTTTAGAACTTCAGCTTGTATTTATTTCAACCAATCTTTTTCACACTTTTGTTTTAGTATGTGTTATATAATATACATAATATATTAGAACAGTCATATATAATTTATTATAAAGTCTACATGGATAGGGGAGTGGGTTAAATCTCTTGCTGACTAAATGAGAATGTGTGGAGACCACTCTAGGGAGCCGTGGCTCCTAAAAGCCTATCTTGACAGATGCTAATTCTGGCTGGATTTTTCTCTCATCTGTGGGAACCAAGCAAAAAAATAAGAACATGAGGAACAGGTTTCTGTTTAATCTATGTCTGTGAGCCTATAGCATGTTTGAGTTAAAATGTCCATTGTGTGTGAGATAATGGTCATAGTAGATGGCAGTTTGCTTGCTTTTCTTTCAGGTTTTTAATTCCTTTTCTTCCTTGCCTCATTTTTTGCTAACCAATCCCCAGCCCAACCCCACTCCGCCAGGTGAACAACTGAAGGCATCAGTGGATTGAAAGAGAGTACTGGGGCCCCTCATCTCTTTCTCAAACTCTAACTTGGTCGTTCAAAATAAAAGTAATCTGCTGGGTGCAGTGGCTCATGCCTGTAATCCCAGCACTTTGGAAGGCCAAGGCAGGCAGCTCACCTGAGATCAGGAGTTCACGATGAGCCTGGCCAACATGGTAAAACCCCCTCTCTCCTAAAAACACAAAAATTAACCAGACATGTCGGCATACACCCCTAGTCTCAGCTACTTGGGAGGCTGAGGCAGGAGAATCGTTTGAACCCAGGAGGCAGAGGTTGCAGTGAGTCAAGATGGCACCACTGCCCTCCAGCCTGGGTGATACAGCAAGACTCCATCTCAAAAATAACCACCATCTGGCCGGGCGCGGTGGCTCAAGCCTGTAATCCCAGCATTTTGGGAGGCCGAGACGGGCGGATCACGAGGTCAGGAGATCGAGACCATCCTGGCTAACACGGTGAAACCCCGTCTCTACTAAAAAATACAAAAAACTAGCCGGGCGAGGTGGCAGGCGCCTGTAGTCCCAGCTACTCGGGAGGCTGAGGCAGGAGAATGGCGTGAACCCGGGAGGCGGAGCTTGCAGTGAGCTGAGATCCGGCCACTGCCCGCCAGCGAGACAGAGCGAGACTCCGTCTCTCAAAAAAAAAAAAAAAAAAAAACACCATCATCATCCTCAGGGTGGCAGCCGCTGCTCTGGGAGGACTCCAATGTAAAATGACACTTCTTTTCCAAAGGATAGGGAAGGAATCATTCTGTGTATTTATTCTTTCTTTTTCTTTTTTTTTTTTGAGACGGAGTCTCGCTCTGTCGCCCAGGCTGGAGTGCAGTGGCCGGATCTCAGCTCACTGCAAGCTCCGCCTCCCGGGTTTAGGCCATTCTCCTGCCTCAGCCTCCTGAGTAGCTGGGACTACAGGCGCCGCCACCTCGCCTGGCTAGTTTTTTGTATTTTTTAGTAGAGACGGGGTTTCACCGTGTTAGCCAGGATGGTCTCGATCTCCTGACCTCGTGATCCGCCCGTCTCGGCCTCCCAAAGTGCTGGGATTACAGGCTTGAGCCACTGCGCCCGGCCTTGTGTATTTATTCTTTTTCAAGGAATAAAACAGGTAGGGAAAGAAACCACTCCGGGCCGGACACGGTGTCTCACGCCTGTAATCCCAGCACTTTGGGAGGTCGAGGTGGGTGAATCACGAGGTCAGAAGATGGAGACCATCCTGGCTAACACAGTGAAAACCTGTCTCTATTAAAAATACAAAAAAATTAGCTAGGTGTGGTGGCGGGTGCCTGTGGTCCCAGCTACTCGGGAGGCTGAGGCAGGAGAATGGCCTAAACTCAGGAGGCGGAGCTTGCAGTGAGCCGAGATCGTGCCACTGTACTCTAGCCTGGGCAAGAGAGCGAGACTCCGTCTCAAAAACGAAAAAAAAAAAAGAAAGAAAGAAACCACTCCGTGGGTTCAGACACATGCGGTAGAAAGACCCTGTCACAGGTTAGCTGTCAGAGGGCTGGAGGGGGTTAAGTCAGTGGGTGGTGGGGGCAAGACTTGAACCTCAGCCTGTCTGGTGTCAAAGCCCATGGGCATGGTGACCTGCCACCCATGCCCAGATTAATAAGAGACATTCAGGCGGGGAGACATGTGTTTGTAGCCGCTCTACATAGATTCACAAATGGGTCAGCAAGTGACCTCAAAGGCTAGGGGGAATCTTTCTTTTCCTTTTCCTGTAAAAGAAAGAAGGAGGGGGGTGGGTGGGTAAGAAAGAAAAACCTGAAAGAAAATTACATTTTAAGCTCCATCATCTTGACTCTTTGTATTCTGTGTTGCTCACCAGTCCTTGGGCATGCAAATGCTTTTCCCTATTACCCTCTTCTCTTTGTTGGCAGCCATGGTGCATTGGACCATTAGCCTCTCTGGGTATCAGTTACCTCATTATTACATCTATGGGTATCAGAAATGCACCTACATCTGAGGGGGATTGTAAGATGGGGGAGGTAAAGCACTCATCCCCATGGGGTAAAACCAGGGCTGGCTATTTTAGGAATTGTTACTGGGAAGAAGACCTACTGTGAAAGCATGAACTTGGGAAGCAGGGAATCTGGGCTGCAGTCCCAGGTCTGCGCCTTCCTTAGTTGTATGACTGTGGGTTGCTCAGCCACCCGCTTTGGACCTAATTTCCCCGTCATAAGACCCACCTTTGGCATATCCAGAATCAGCAAATCTATAGAGATAGAACGTAGCTCAGTGGTTGCCAAGGACCAGGAAAGCAGAGAGTGGGCCTATCGGAAGGTAACGGATAAGGGGTACAGGGCTGCTCTTTGGGATGATAAGAATGTTCTAAAATTGATTGTGACGATGGCTGCTCAACCCTGTGAATGTGCTGAAGTCTCTGTACTGTACACTTTACATGGATGAGTGGCATGGGATGTGAATTATATCTCAATAAAGGTGTTTTCAAAAATACCTGTGGTCTGGGCACACTGGCTCATACCTGTAATCTCAGCTATTTGGGAGGCTAAGGAGGGTGGACCACTTAAGCCCAGGAGTTCAAGACTAGCCTGGGTAACATGATGAGACTGCCATCTCTACAAAAATCTTTAAAAATTAGCCAGGCATGGTGGCGTGTGCATGAGTCCCAGCTACTCAGGAAGCTGAGGCTGGAGGATCACTTGAGCCCAGGAGGCAGAGGGTGCAGGCAATGAGCCGAGATCATGTGCCACTGCACTCCAGCCTGAGCAACAGAGTAAGGCCCTGACCACAAAAAAAAACCTCTTAGTGGGTTATAGACCTCCTTTCTCCTCCTCCACCCACACCTCCAAAGGCAGTGACCAGGCTGAGGTCCACCGCCCTGCCCCAGGGAACCTCGCCAACCCTACCCCTCTACCCCCACAACCAAAATGACCAGAAACCCCCCCGGAGCCCTTGAGCCCAGTTTCCTTTCCCAACATTGTTCGGAGAATCACACATCCCCGGGGACGAGCCGAGTCCCAGCTGCTGGCTGGCAGGCCTCTGTGAGAGGAAGTACCACCCACAATGGGCTTGCAGTAGGGTTAGGCCTCACTGCTGCTGGGGGCAGGGGGAAGGCAGACCCCTCTGCTATTTAAACTGTGGCCAGCTTGGTAGAGCCTCTGGTTTAATGTTAATGGTTTCGCTGTTTTTTTTTTTTTTTAATGGCCCAGGCTGGAGTGCAGCAGTTGGATCTCAGTTCACCGCAACCTCTGCCTCCTGGGCTCAAGTGATTCTCGTGCCTTAGCATCCTGAGTAGTTGGGACTACAGGTGTGCACCACCATGCCTGGCCTTTTTTTTTTTTTTTTTTTTTTTTTTTTTTTTTTTTTTTTTTTTTTTTGTATTTTTAGTAGAGATAGGGTTTTGCCATGTTGGCCAGGCTGGTCTTGAACTCCTGACCTCAGGTGATCCACCCACCTCGGCCTCCCAATGTGCTGTGATTACAGGCGTGAGCCACCGCGCCTGGCCCCTTTCATTCATTCAACAAACACTGAGCCCTTATTTAATACCAGGCCTCTGTCTTCCTGTCAAAGGCTGACGTAACAAATTATCATGGACTTGGTGACTTACAAAAAAAATGGAAATATATCATCTCACAGTTCTGGAGGCCAGAAGTCTGAACGCAAGGTGCCAGCAGCAGCACTGCTTCCCTCCTTAGGCCCTAGGTGAGAATCTGCCCCATGCCTTTCTCCCACGTTCTGTGGTTGGTGGTGATCCTGTGCTCCTTGGCTTGGAGCTGCATCACTCTAACTCTGCCTCTGTCTTCTCATGGCCCTCCGCTCTCTGTCTCAAATATCCCTCTCCTTTCTCTGGTAAGAACACCAGTCCTCCGATTTAGTGTCCACCCTGAATCCAGGATGATCTCATCTTGAGATCCCTAACTTAATTACCTCTATAAAGGCCCTATTTCCAGCCTTGCACCAGTGGCTCACACCTGTAATCCCAGCACTGTGGGAGGCCAAGGCGGGTGGATCGTTTAAGGTCAGGAGTTTAAGAGCATCCTGGCCAACATGGTGAAACCCCATCTTTACTAAAAATACAAAAAGTAGCCAGGCGTAGTGGCACAGCCTGTATAGTCCCAGCTACTTGGGAGGCTGAGGCAGGAGAATCATTTGAGCGTGGGAGGCAGAGGTTGCAGTGAGTAGAGATCCTGCCCCTGCACTCCAGCCTGGGCTACAGAGAGACTCCATCTCAAAAAACAAATAGGCAAACAAACCTTATTTCCAAGTAAGGTTACATTCACAGGTACAGGGTTTAGGACTTAGTTTTATTTGTTGTTGTTTTATGGGGGGCGGGGGGGTCACAATTCAACCCACTATACCCTATATTAGGAAAATAGATTAGAGCTATTTACCTGTCAACGGGGAGACAGCAGGAAGAGGCACTTACTATCACAGAACGGCAAGAGAGGAGTTAGCGGGACGAATCAGGTAAGGGCTCATCCTCTGCCTCATGGACCTGGGAAGACTTCTCAGAGGAGGTGACCTCAGAACTGGGTCCTGAGGGATGAGCAAGAGTTCTCCAACAGCACCAGAGAGAGAGAAGCTTTGTCTAAAACAAGGCTGTGTTTCACAAAACTCATCAGTGCTTCTAGAAGTCAGAATAGTCCCGGCTACTTGGGAGGCTGAGATGGGAGGATCGCTTGAGCACAGGCATTTAAGGCTGCAGGGAGTTAAGACAACACCACTATACTCCAGCCCAAGCAACAGAGAGAGTTCGTCTCACACACAAAAAGAAGTCAGAAGAGTGAGTCTCACTGCCTCGGAGGCAGCAGAAGGAAGGACCTTAAGGGCTGTGATGTTCTAGCTTTTGATCTTGTGGTCACATGGGTTAGTCACTTTATGAAAATGTACTGAGCTCTGTATTTCTGATCCGGGCCTGTTTTTTTTTTTTTTTTTTTTTTTTTTTTTTGTGAGATGGAGTCTCGCTCTGTCGCCCAGGCTGGAGTGCAGTGGCACAATCTCAGCTCACTGCAACCTCCGCCTCCTTGGTTCATGCCATTCTCCTGCCTCAGCCTCCCGAGTAGCTGGGACCACAGGCGCCCGCCACCACGCCCAGCTAATTTTTTGTATTTTTAGTAGAGACGGGGTTTCACCGTGTTAGCCAGGATGGTCTCAATCTCCTGACCTCGTGATCCGCCCGCCTCGGCCTCCCAATAGTGCTGGGATTACAGGCATAAGCCACCAGGCCCAGCCTGATCTGGGCCATTTTATGCATGTTATACCTCAACAAAAAGTTGGTATTATTATTTTGAAACAGGGTCTCACTCTGTAGCCCAAGCAGGAGGGCAGTGGCGCAATCGCAGCTCACTGCAACCTTTGTCCCCTGCCTGGGCTTATACAATCCTCCCACCTCGGCCTCCCAAGTGGTTGGGACTACAGGCACACATCACCATGCCTGGCTAGATTTTTGTATTTTTTTGTAGAGACAAGTTTTCATTGTATTACCCAGGCTGGTCCCGAACTCCTGAGCTCAAACGATTCACCCACCCAAACAATTCAGCCTCCCAAAGGGCTGGGATTACAGGCATGCACTATCATGCCAGGCCAAAAAATTAATATTTGTTAAAGGCTGTTCAATATGTTAACATGTCTCTGATTTTTTTCTCCTGTCAGTGTTTTCTCAATATTCTTTACTATGCATGTCTTAGTTGTCATAGAAAACTAAAACTGTTTCAAAAACAAGGCTGCTGGAAGTCAGGAGAATGGTTGCCCTTGGGAAGGGGGGTGACGAGCAGCACGCCCAGGCAAGTCCTCAGGGTGCTGGTTTCTCGGCTGGGGTGTGGGTTATGTGGGCGTGGGTGTGTTCCGTGTGTGAAGATCCAGTGAACTGCACACTTCTCTGCATTGTTACGCATCAATAAAAATTAAAATACAAGGCAGTTAGCGAAGGGGGTGGAGAGAAAGCATTTGGAATCTTTTTGGCTTACCAAAATCCACAACATTTATTGAATATCTACCTTGCATCAGGGCCCTTCATGCAGTGAATGTATTTCATCCTCACAGTGAGATCGGGAAGCCCCTTTACTTTCAGGACAGTTTTACAGATAAGAAAACTGAGGCTCAGAGGCATCAAGTGACCGGCGGGAGCGAACCACCAGTGGTGACAGAACTAGAATCTGAAGCTCCATGCCTTTTTCAAGACCAGGATTACTTACACTTCTACAGAGGACTCTCAGCTCTCCTGGGGGGCCTTAAGAAAGTCTGAGATGCGCCCGGAGTTACTGGCCGTACTGAATCAGAACCTGGGGGCAGGGCCTGGGGATCTGCTTTTAACTGCCCCCCATGGCTATCGTTCTCTTGCACCCTCTAGTATAGGCACCAGTGCCTTTCATTGAAACAACAAGGAAGAAACCCATGCAAGCCTGTTCAGAGGTAGAAGCAGTCTGGGCACTTTGGGCAGATATAAGAAGATATTAGCCTTAATGGTAAGGGGGTTTTACCTGTGGCAACCATTTCAGAAAGACCACCTCATCACTCATAGTGAGTTCCTTTGTGGGGGAGCAGAGAAACTCACATGGCATCTGGAACAAACTTACCTTAAGCGCTATGTCAATAGATCCCTCATGCATGCAGTCCAGAAATTCATTCATTCAATGAACGGGCTCATTCAGTCAGCCCAGAGCATTTCTTGAGCACCTACCACATGTCAGTCACTACTACAGGCTGAGAATAGGAGACGAAAGATTTATTCTCTGTCAGGAGTTACAGGCTGCTGGGGAAGACCACCTGGTCAAAAAAAAAAAAGAAAAAGAAAAAAAAAACACATCTATTAAAATGGTTAAAATAAAAACAACTGATGATAGGCTGGGTGCAGTGGCTCATGCCTGTAATCCCAGCACTTTGGGAGGCCGAGGTGGGTAAATCACCTGAGGTCAGGAGTTTGAGACCAGGAGTTGAGGCCAACATGGTGAAACCCCGTCTCTACTAAAAATACAAAAAAATTCCCAGGTATGGTGGGGGACACCTGTAATTCCAGCTACTCAGAAGGATGAGGCAGCAGAATCACTTGAACCCAGGAGGCAGAGGTTGCAGTGAGCTGAGATTGCGCCATTGCACTCCAGCCTGGGAAACAGAGCAAAACTCTGTCTCGGGGAAAAAAAAAAAAAAAACCTGACCATAACACCGAGTGCTGGTGAGGATGTGGAGCAACTGGTGGAAATGCAAAACAGTGCAGCCTCGTTGGAAAACAGCTGGGCAGTTTCTTTAACAAGTTAAACACTCACCATATGACCCAGCAAACTCACCTGTATTTACCTAAGAGATATGAAAACATATGTCCACAGATAGACACTAATGTTTATAGTAGTTTCGTTCATAACCACTGTAAACTGGAAACAACCCAAATGTCTTTCATTTGTGACTGGATAAACATTCATACAGTGAAGTAGCTCTCGGCTATAAAAAGAAATTATTGGTACACACAAGACCAAGGCTGAATCTCAAACGCATGACTATAAGCCGAGTGAAAGACGCCAGCATTAGGCCAGGCGTGGTGGCTCACGCCTGTAATCCCAGCACTTTGGGAGGCTGAGGTGGGTGGATCGCCTGAGGTCAGAAGTTCAAGACCAGCCTGGTCAACATGGTGAAACCCCCATCTCTACTAAGCATACAAGAATCAGCTGAGCATGGTGGTGGGCGCCTGTAATCCCAGCTCCTCAGGAGGCTGAGGAAGGAGAATCACTTGAACCTGGGAGGGAGAGGTTGCAGTGAGCCGAGATTGTGCCATTGCACTCCAGCCTGCACAACAAGAGCGAAACTTTGTCCCCCCGCAAGCCCCCAAAAAAGACACCAGCATTAAAGGTTATAAACAGCATGATTTTACATATGACATTCTGGAAGAGGCAATGTTATACAGACACAAAAGCAAAACCATGGTTACTAGTTGCTAGGGGCTGCAGTGGGAAGAGTTGTTGGATACAAAAGAGCATAAGGCAATTGGGGAAGAGTGAGGAAATTATTTTATATTTTGATTTTATTGGAGATTACAACTTTATACATTTGTCAAAACTCATAGAACTAAAAAAAAAAAAAAAAAAAAAAAACCGGCCAGACGCGGTGGCTCAAGCCTGTAATCCCAGCACTTTGGGAGGCCAAGGCGGGCGGATCACGAGGTCAGGAGATCGAGACCATCCTGGCTAACATGGTGAAACCCCGTCTCTACTAAAAAAATACAAAAAACTAGCCGGGCGAGGTGGCGGGCGCCTGTAGTCCCAGCTACTCGGGAGATTGAGGCAGGAGAATGGCGTAAACCCGGGAGGCAGAGCTTGCAGTGAGCTGAGATCCGGCCACTGCACTCCAGCCTGGGCGACAGAGCGAGACTCCGTCTCAAGAAAAAAAAAAAAAAAAAAAAAAACCTCAGAACTGTATATCAAAAAGGATGAATTTTACTGAATGCAAATAATATTTTTTAAAGAAAGAAATAAGATTTGATTACAATACAAGTGATAATCCCAAAAAGAAGGAGAAGAAATGATAAGTGCCGGTTAGGAAGGCTTCCTGGAGGTGATGGTCCTTAAGCTGAGCCTAGCAAAAGGACAAGAGTTTATCAGTTGAGGCCAGGCCCAGTGGTTCATACCTGTAATTCCAGCACTTTGGTAGGCCAAGGTGGGGGATCACTTGAGGTCAGGAGTTCAAGAACAGCCTGGCCAATATGGTGAAACCCCGTCTCTACTAAAAATACAAAACTTAGCTGTGCATGTTGGCATGCACCTGTAATCCCAGCTACTGGGGAGGCTGAGGCACAAGAATCTCTTGAACCCAGGAGGCAGAGGTTGCAGTGAGCCGAGATCACGCCACTGCACTCCAGCCTGAGTAATAGATCGAGACTCAGTTTCAAAAATAAATAAATAAATAAATAAATAAATCCAAGAGTTTATCAGTTGAATGAGGTGGAAAAGAGCAGGAATCCAGGCAATGGGAACAGCATGAATGACATCCACTCTGAGGCAGGACTCAGCTGTGCACGAGTGACTAGCAAGGAAAGCAGGGCTCACCCAGGGTCCCTTGAGCCTTGCTAAGGCATTTGGACTTTCTTCTGGGAATAAAGGGGAGCTACTGAAAGCCTTAGAGCAGAAGAATGACCTGGACAGAATTCTGGTTTGGAAAAGTTCCTCTGTGGGCTGTAGGGAGGTGGGAGAAGGGAACCAGGCTGGAAGCAGGCTGAAGTCAAGACCAATTCAAGTCATTCTTCCCTGTGATCATACATTCTTGGCTGAGACATTTGTCACTCCATGAACAATAACTGAACACTTGCTGTGTTCCAGGAAATATTCTAGAAGCTGAGGGTACAAGAATGGACAAGGGGGAAAAAAAGAAGACAAAATACCAATGGCTTTTCTATTCTACTGGGGAAGACAGACTATAGACAAGGAAACACATAAACAAGATCATTTCCAGTGGGGTGAGCACTTTAGTAGAGCAGATGAATATAACAGGGGAGGAAGGGCTGGGTTTGCATGTGGCGGTCACAAAGGCTTCTTAGAGGAGGGTGACCTGAGGAGTAGGAGATGGAGGAGAGGCTGGCTAAGTGAGGGCCTGGAAAATGGAACTTCTCGGGCAGTGGGCTCAGCAAGTACAGAGGCCTGATTGCTTTTGAGGGTTACAAAATGGTGCAGAGCTTGAGGGCAGGGTTCGAGGCACAGCCAGAGGCCCCTCTGTGTCTCCAGCTCTACAGAGGAGAAACAGAGTGGCTTCGCCTAGGAGTGGCTATGTTTCCCTCTTCTGCCTCCCCCATGTTTTGGTGAATAACAGTTTATGACCCCACTTGGAGAGAAAGGTAGCTTTCCTCTTAGCTCTAAAGGTCACAGCTGTTGCCATAATAAACAGTGCCCATGTTGACAAAATCACACCAGCTCCAGGACACAGGACACAGAGATGGAAGACAGGAGACAGAAGAGGTAGGACACACCTGGGAAGGCTAAGCCTCATTTACAAAGTTAAAAAATAAAAAGTAAAAAAACACCCAACTAAGCAAACACACATGAGTGTCTCGTGACTCACAGCAAATGCCTGCATCTGTCACCTGGGTCCCCCATCAACAGAGTAAGCACCCTGTGGGGGCCCCCAGGACCCTTTCCTAGTATGTAACCCACCTTGTCTACACAGCCGCTGTCCACAGGAGACATTCCTTCATAGACTGAGCTTTTGCATTGTGTCTGAAGTTAGCTGTCAACCAGCCATCCAGACCACCACTCAGAAGGGGCCAAAATGTCATTGAAAACATGCGTCAGTTTCCCAGGGCTGCTATAACAAACACCGTAACTCCCCGTGGTGGCGGCTACAAGTCTGAGACCCCGGGGTCAGCAGGGTTGGTTTCTTTTTTATTTATTTATTGAGACAGACTCTCGCTCTGTCACCCAGGCTGGAGGGCACTAGCACCATCTCGGCTCACTGCAACCTCTGCTTCTCGGGTCCAAGCGATTCTCCTGCCTCAGCCTCCCGGGTAGCTGGGATCACAGGTGCCCATCACCACGCTCAGCTAATTTTTGTATTTTATGTAAAGACAGGGTTTCACCATGCTGCCCAGGCTGGTCTCGAACTCCTGACCTCAAGGGATCTGCCCTCCTCGGCCTCCCAAAGTGCTGGAATTACACGCATGAGTGACCACACCCAACCAGCATGGTTGGTTTCTTCCGGAGGCTCTGCGGGAGATGGTCCCATGCGTCTCTCCCAGGTTTGGGTGGTTGCCGGGAATCCTTTGTGTACTCTGGTTTGTAGATGCCTCTCTGCAGCCTCTGCCTCAGCGTCACATGGTGCTCTCCCTGTGTGTTCCTGTGTTGTCTTCATATCGTCTTCCCTCTATGCGTGTCTCTGTGTCCAAATATCCCTCTTCTTATGACACACTAGTCATTGATTTTTTTTTATTTATTTTTTTGGGGGGACAGGGTCTCGTCTCACTCTGTCACCCAGGCTGGAGTGCAGTAGGGTGATCACGGTTCACTGCAGCCTTCACCTCTAGGCTCAACCAATCCTACCACCTCAGCCTCCTGAGTAGCTGGGACCACAGGTGCACACCGGCTAATTTTTTGTAAAGACGGGGTCTCACCATGTTGTCCAGGCTGATCTCGAACTCCTGAGCTCAAGTGATCTGCCCACTTCGGCTTCCCAAAGTACTGGGATTACAGGATTCAGCCATCACGCCCAGCCTCATCAATTTAGGATGTACCCTAACGCAATATGACCGCATCTTAACTTGATTACATCTGCAAAGACCCTCTTTCCAAATACAGCCATGTTCTGAGGTTCCAGGTGGACATAAATTTGGGGGACACTGTTCAACCTCGTCCACAAGGTAATAAACAAGATGGAGAAAATTAGGCTTGCCAAAGGCCTCTGACACAGCTGGGATGGCCAGTGTTCAGCCTGTGGCTGAAAGACAACTGCATGGGCTGGAGGGTGAGACCTGCACGGGGCATGCTTGGCCAGCGATCAGTGTGGCAAAAGTGTCTTTGAGGAGAGTGAGTCTATTCAGACACCAGCTGTGGACAATTGCACTTTCCAAAGACACAGCCCCTGATTCTTCCTCCATCTCACATGCCCTTCCACAGTGCGACATTGACGTTTGTCCATGCAGAGATGGGGTCTGGGTTTTCCTCCCTTGAACCTGCCAGATCTTTGTAACTTTTCGCTTTTCATTATGTACGTATTTGTTTTGAGACAGGATCTCACTCTGTCCCCCAGGCTGGAATACACGTGGCTCAATCACAGCTCACTCCAGCCTCGACCTCCTGGGCTCCAGTAGTCCTCCCAATCAGCCTCCCGAGTAGCTAGGGATACAGGCTCACACCATCACACCTAGCTAATTTAATAAATTTTTTGTAGAAATGGGGTCTCACCATGTTGCCCAGACTGGTCTCGAACTCCTGGGCTTAAGCAATCCTCCTGCCTCAGCCTCCCAAAGTGCTGGGATTACAGGCTTGAACCTCTGCACCCACCCTCAGAACTACGTAACTTGTTGTTTTTTTTTTTTTAGGTGGAGTCTCTCTCTGTCGCCAGACTGGAGTGCAGTGGCACAATCTCAGCTCATGGAAACCTCCACCTCCTGGATTCAAGCAATTCTCATGCCTCAGCCTCCCAAGTAGCTGAGATTACAAGTGCCTGCCACCACACCCAGCTAATTTTTGCATTTTTAGTAGAGACGGGGTTTCGCCCTGTTGGCCAGGCTGGTCTTGAACTCCAGACCTCAGGTGATCCGCCCACCTCGGCCTCCCAAAGTGCTGGGATTACAGGCGTGAGCCACCACGCCCGGCCCCCTTGGTAATGTTTTATAGCTGCCTCACTAGAATGTAGCAGAAGGGACAATGTGTGACAGCTTTTGCCTAGCTTGAGGCACACACCTTAGGAGCCCCAAGATGGCGTTAGAAGACCAGCCTGACCTCACCGTGCTGGAGAGGTGCCCAGGGAGCCCCACCAGTAAAGCTCACCTCTGCTCAAGTCTTCCCAGCCCTGGCACAGGTTGTGAGAGTGAGGACACCTTGGAGATGGCCCCAGCCCAAGTCGGCACCCACCTGCAGCTGGACGAGAGACCCTGCAGAGAGCTGGAGTCCCAGCCATTCCCAAATGCCCGACCCACAGAAACTATAAGAAAATCTGAGTTATTGTTGCTTTAGGCCACTACATTTTGGAGTCATCTGTTATGCAGCAATGGATGGCTGATACAGGGAGATTATTTTCCTAAGTGGAGCTTGCAAATCTGGGCTATAGCAAAATCATCTGGGGCAGTGGAGGAAAGGCTGGGTTCTCCCATGCACAACTTTCCTTCTTTGCCTTCTGTAAGGCCTATTTTTCAGTCTCCTCTAAATCAAATCTGAATACGCAACTATTTTTATCTTTTGTATTTTATTTTATTTTTTGTTGATTTAATTTTTTTTAAGAGACAGGGTCTCACTCTGTTGCCCAGGCTAGAGTACAGCGGCATGATCATAGCTCACTGCAGCTTCGAACTCCTGGGCTTAAGGGATCCTCCTGCCTCAGCCTCCTCAGTAGCTGGGACTAAAGGCATGTGCTACCATTCCCGCTAATTAAAAATTTGTTTGTAGAGATGAGGTTTCACTATGTTGCCGAGGCTGATCTTAAACTCCTGGCCTCAAATGATCCTCCTGCCTTAGCCACCCAAAACCTTGGGATTAGCAAGTATTTTTAATGCCCATTTGAAGGGGCTCTGGCTGATCAGCCAGGCTTGGGGGTTTGGGGGGAAATTGCAGTGGTGCATTCTTTTGCCCAGGCTGTTCCCATTGTCAAGAAGTCCCTGGCCTGCTTTTTCACTCTCCCCTCAACCTAATGATTCTGTTTCATCCTATAGGACTCTGTTCCTTATGTTAAAAGAAAATACAGACAATTTTATATACTTTTTTTTTTTTTTTTTTTTTGAAACGGTGTCTCACTCTAATGCCCAGGCTGGAGTGCAGTGGCACAATCTCAGCTCACTGTAACCTCCACCTACCAGGATCAAGCGATTCTCATGCCTTAGCCTCCCCAGTAGCTGGGACTACGGGAGCATGCCATCACAACAGGCTAGTTTTTGTGTTTGTAGTAGAGACAGGATTTTCCCATGTTGGTCAGGCTGGTCTTGAACTCCTGACCTCAGGTGAGCTGCCCACCTTGGCCTCTCAAAGTGCTGGGATTACAGGCGCGACTCACCATGCCCAGATCATTTTGTTTAACAGTTGACAGCTTCTTTTAAAAAACAAAATAGCAACATATGTATGCATTTGCCATTACTTTGAAATGCATTAAAATTAACATGCATTACTAATTGGAAAGAGGCATAGACAGATGTGATAAAACAGAGTAGATGTTCAGGGACCACACGCGGTGGCTCATGCCTGTAATCCCAGCACTTTGGGGGGATGAGGTGCGCAGATCAGCTGAGGTCAGGAGTTCGAGACCAGTCTAGCCAACATATAGTGAAACTCCATCTCTACCAAAAATTACAAAAAGTAGCTGGGCATGGTGGTGCATGCCTGTAGTCCCAACTACTTGGCAAGCTGAGGCAGGAGAATCGCTTGAACCCAGAAGGCAGAGGATAGAGTGACCCGAGATCACACCACTGCACTCCAGCCTGGGTGACAGAACAAGACTCCATCTCTCGAAAAAAAAAAAAAAAGAAAAGAAAAGAAAAGAAAGAGTAAATGTTCAGGGTGAAATCTTAGGTAGTGGCTAGATGGATGCTTGCTATACAACCCTTTTTACTTTTCTGTATGTTTTAAAATTTTTGTAATAAAGATTGGAAAAATGAGAAGAGCAACTACATAGCAAATACAATGAGCTAGATACAGTTCTAAGCCTTACATCTGTTACCTCATCCCAACCACAGCCTAACCCAAGAGGGATGTTCTATTGTGATCCCTATTTTACAAAGGAGGAAACTGGGGCATAATGAAGTTCAAGCCATGCTCAAGTTCGAAAGGTTAGCCGAGGGATACAGATGTGACTCTAACCCAAGCAGTCAGCTCCCAGGCTGCCCAAGCTTAACCATTACAACACGTCACCTCTCACCCATATACCGCTGTTATAATCAGAAGTATTATACTTTCATAATTACAATACACTTACATTTAAGTATTATCATTATTATTATTATTTTAAAGACAGGGTTGTTGCCCAGGCTGGAGTGTAGTGGCTTGATCATCCTTGAACTCCTGGGTTTAAGAGATCCTCCTGCTTCAGCCTTCTGAGTAGCTAAGACTACCGGTATGCACAACCACACCCAGCTAACTTTAAAAATGTTTTTGTAGCTGGGCGCAAATGGCTCATGCGTGTAAGGCCAGCACTTTGGGAGGCTAAGGTAGGAGGATCACTTGAGCCCAGGAGTTTGAGACCAGCCTGGGCAACATAGTGAAACCTTGTTACTACAAAAAAAAACACAAAAATTAGCCAGGTGTGGTGTTGTGCACCTGTAGTCCCAGCTACTGAGGAGTAGGAGAAACACGTGACCCCAGGAGGTCCATGTTGCCATGAGCTGAGATCACACCACTGCACTCTAGCCTGAGTGACAGAGTGAAATCTTGTCTCAAACAAACAAACAAAAATTTTAAGCCAGGTGTCTCACTATGTTGCACAGGCTGGCCTTGAGCTCCTAGCCAGAGGTGAGCCTCCTGCCTTAGCCTCCCAAAAGTGCTGGGATTATAGGTACACGTCACCGTGCTCAGCTAATTTTTTTTTTGGGGGGGGGGCGGTAGAGACGGGGTCTCCCTATGTTGCCCAGGCTGGTCGTGAACTCCTGGCTTCAAGTGATCCTCCCACCTTGACCTCCCGAAGTGTTGGGATTATAGGCATGTGCCATTGTGCCCAGCCCATTTAAGTATTATATACTGGGCTCTGCCATTCTTTTTGGGTGCCCATCAAAATTTGCCCTCCTATATTTGACTGCCTCCCCATATGAGGCCACACCTTGCCAAAGAAAAAGCCAGATCTTGTTTTCCCAGACGCCCTTGCAGCTTGGGTAGGGACACTCAGCTGTGCCCCAGAGTCAGACATACCAGCATCCAGCTTGTGTTCAAAAGCCACCAACAAGAGAAGCAGGTGTCAGAGGGTACATACCTGGCAAAGGTAGAGGCAGAAACACCTGGTATCTGGAGGCAGAGAACCAGAGGGTGCCACACCCTGAGCCCAGCAGAACCAGCCATGCTCTGTGCCCGGTCCTGGCAGTGGGCACTGCTCTACTGTAGCAATCCCACCTGTGGTTGTGCTTTGTTTCTGGCTGTGTCGACTCCAGACCTGGATCTCTGCCCTCCTCGGGATTCTCCAAGCCACCTAATATCCTTTAATAAATTCCTTGTTCTTCCTAACACTAGAATGAATTCCTGCTGTGCCTCCCACAACTGACAGATACATTGTATTCTTAACTATAGAAAGAAAACTCTGCAGAGCTACACCACTGGAAAAGAGCTACTGACAAGCTCAGTGGAATGGGTAACATACAATTTAAGGGAAATTTGACAAGCATATGTCCATATGTACAAGCTATAAGCTATCCTTGGAAGATCATCTAGAAAGCGGCAACAATAGTGGTCCCTAGGAGGAGTTTGGATGACAGGGGCTCCAAGCACTGGGGCTTTCAAGACAGATCAGACTTGAAAGAAACTTTGGAGGAAGCAGGATACGGTGGCAGAGGCACTGAGAGAGCCAGGCTTTGCAGTGGACCTATCAGATTGAAAATGCAGCTTTCTTGCTTGGGAGACTCGCTGAATCTCTGATTTTAGACTTTTAGAATTCTGCAGCAGTGCACATATTACCTATCAGAAAATAAATAACAATTAAGTTTATTAAAAAGGCAAATAAAAAAGATTAAATATTACTCATAGTGGTCTCTGGGCGGTTCTTTTTCTATCTCTTTGTACATTTTTGCCTTTTTCAAATATGTTAGCATGAGGATGTATGCTTTAAAAATCAAAAATAAAACAAAACAATGAGAAAGAACTGGAGCTACAGAATGGGAAAGAATATTTGCAAATCATGTATCTGATAAAGGACTTGTATCCAGAATCTATAAAGAACTCTTACAACTCAATAATGAAAAGACAACCCAATTAACAATGGGTAAAGAATCCAAATGGACATTTGTTCAAAGAAAATATACAAATGGCTGATAACAACATGTAAAGATGCTATCTGGGAAATGTAAATTAAAACCATAATGAGGTATCACTCCACACCTGCTAGAATGGCTAAATTTAAAAAGATGGACAATAGCTGGGTGTGGTGGTTCATGCTTGTAATTCCAGCACTTTGGGAGACTGAGGCAGGTGTATTACCTGAGGTCAGGAGTTACGGACCAGCCTGGCCAACATGGTGAAACCCCATCTCTACTAAAAATATAAAAATTAGCTGGGCATGGTGGTGTGCACCTGTAATCCCAGCTACTCAGGAGGCTGAGGCAGGAGAATCGCTTGAACCTGAGAGGCAAAGGTTGCAGTGAGCCAAGATCGTGCCACTGCACTCCAGCCTGGGTGACAGAGAGAGACTCTGTCTCAGGAAAAAAAAAAAAAAAAAAAGAGAGAGAGAGAGAGATGGGCAATAACAAGTGTTGGTGAGGATATGGAGAAATTGGAACCTCCTACATTGCTGGTAGGAGTACTAAATGTTGCAGCTGCTGTGGAAAATAGTTTGGCAGTTCCTCAAAAGGTTAAACGCAGAGCTACTGTATGACTCAGCAAGGCAACTCCTAGGTAAATGCCAAAAAGAAATGAAAACTCATCCACACAACGCTTACACATAAATGTTAACAGCAGCATTATTTATAATAGCCAAAAGGGGAGACATCCCAAATGTCCGTCAACTGATGAATGAATGAACCAAACGTGATCTCTCTATAAAATGGAATATCACTCAGCAATAAAAAGAAACGATTTACTGATCCATGCTACAAAATGAATAAACATTGAAAATGCAATGGTAAGTGAGCCTGGGTGCAATGGTTCACATCTCTAATCCCAGCACTTTGGGAGGCCCAGGCAGGCAGATCGCTTGAGCCCAGGAGTTTGAAATCAGTCTGAGTCACACCGCGAAACCCATCTCTGGCCCGGCCTGGTGGCGTGCGCCTGTGGCCCCAGTTACTCAGGAGGCTGAGGTGGGAGGATCGCTTGAGCCCAGGAGGTGGAAGCTGCAGAGAGCTGAGATCACACTGCTGCACTCCAGCCTGGGTGACAGATGGAGACAGTGCCTCAAAAAACAAAACAAAACAACAACAATAACAACAACACATGATGCTCAGTGAAAGAAGCCGGACACAAAAGGCCACATAGTATATGATTCTATTTACATGAAATGTCCGGAATAGGCAAATCCACAGAGGCAGAAAGTAGATGAGTAATTGAAGGGAGTGGGAGAAGGGGGTACAGGCAGTGACTGCCTAATGGGTATTGGGTTTCTGTTTGGGGTGATGAAAAGGTTCAAAATTGATTGTGGTGATGATGTCATTGCTCTGTGAATACACTAAAAGCCATCGACTCATGCTTTAAATGGGTGAATTGTATGATTATATGAATTATATCTCAATAAAGCTCTTTTCTAAACGCAAAAAATAGAAAGTGCTGGCTGGGCACAGTGGCTCATGCCTGTAATCCCAGCACTTTGGGAGGCCAAGACAGGCAGATCACGAGGTCAGGAGATAGAGACCATTCTGGTTAACATGATGAAACCCCGTCTTTACTAAAAAGAAAAAAAAAAAATTAGCCGGGCGTGGTGGCGGGTGCCTGTAGTCCCAGCTACTCGGGAGCCTGAGGCAGAAGAATGGAGTGAACCCAGGAGGCGGAGCTTGCAGTGAGCTGAGACTGCACCGCTGCACTCCAGCCTGGGCGACAGAGGGAG
>NC_045450.1:66414138-66453944 GCF_002776525.5 Piliocolobus tephrosceles | reverse complement strand
CGCTCTGTCACCCAGGCTGGAGTGCAATGGCGCTATCTTGGCTCTTCTGCAACCTCTGCCTACTGGGTTCAAGCAATTCTCCTGCCTCAGCCTCCCAAGAAGCTGGGATTACAACCACCTGTCACCACACCCGGCTAATGTTCATATTTTCAGTAGAGACAGGGTTTCACCATCTTGGCCAGGCTGGTCACTAAACAGCATTTTTTCTATGAGGCTGTTTTTACTCTTTTGTTTTTTTGTTTGTTTGGGTGTTTTGTGTGTTTTGTTTCCAGGGCCTAGTAGAAAATTGGAGCCCAGAAAATGGGTGGGTGGATGGATGAATGGATGAATGAGTGGATAATGAGATGACTGAATGATCGGATGGGTGGATGAGCGGGTAGATGGAATTTCCAATGTGGTCCCTCCTAGAGCTTCCTTTTTCCTTTAACTCACCCCAAAGTAACAGAGATGCAACTACTCCAAAATGATTCTCCTTTCAAAACTCTCCATTCCAGCAGCGTCTGAGCTCAGGCAAACAACCACTCACCAAGATACAGAGTCGCTACACTCCCGGCCACATTTCCTCTCCTTTGCCCAAAGTAGCTGCAAGTGGGAACCACTGGAATCCCATATACAATTTCTAAAAGCAGGCGCAGAGGCGCAATGTGTGTGTTCCAGGCCTGTGCCCCAGGCTGTGGGGTTCTCAAGACAGATCAGACTCAGAACAAACTGCTGAGGAAGCAGGATAAGGCGGCGAGCTCACTGCACAGCCAGGTTTTGCAGTAGACACATCTAGGTTCAAACGCAGCTTTGCTGCTTGGGCAACTCACTGTCTCCCTGAGCTTTCAGCTCCTTATCTGTAAAACAGTGCGAGTAACACCCTCCTCGTGAAGTCCATGCCTCTTCAACACCAGTATTAATGAGGTGTTCACTCGGGACCTGGTACCTAGCACTTAGCTTCCTTCTTTCCCTGGCCACCTCTGCGCCTGGCCTCCCCTGGCCTGACACACTGTATGGTGTGGTCACCTTCATAAGCTCTGGTTTCAGATGACCTGGATTGAATACAGGCCTACCTCCTCCACTGTGTGACCTTGGGCAAAATACTTAACCTCTCTGTGCCTCAGTTTCCTCATCTGTAAAATGGGGTTAATAATAATAGCTGCCGTATAAGACATAAGTTTGTTCTGAGGATTAAAGGAGATAAATCTTACAGATCGCTGAGGTCAGTGACTAGCATATACTATGCACTCTGTGAATACTGACAATAATAGCCCAGCATAGCAGCACACTCCTACAAGAAGCCCTATCTGAAAGACGGTAGGGGGCAGTGGACACTTGGCAGTTGGCCCTGTAGGGGAAATGGGGCCCATCCATTGGCCCTCCCCGATGGTTCCCGGGCTTAGCAACCCTATTTGATCCTGTGGAATAACGACAGTTCTACTCCCCTGCTTTATGGCCATCCTATCTGTGGTTTTGAACAGGAAGCCTTCTTTCCTCCCAGACACTCTGGTGCCTTTCCTGGTCTCCATGGAAACAGGCCAGGCTTGGTGCTGCTGACTGGCCTGGAGTTAGGGTTTGGTGGAGGACAGGTCGGAGGCCATGTTGCCCACCTGGGGGCACCAGGGAAAGGACCAACTTCCAGATGGAGTTCACGGAATGTTCTTTTCCTGATGCCTGGAGCTAGAGTGAGGGGTACCCTCAGAACTTCTGCAGAGATAGTTTCAGAAGCTGATGTGAAAGGAACAGGCTGAGACTGGGTGCAGTGGCTCATGTCTGTAATCCCAGCACTTTGGGAGGCCGAGGCAGGTGGATCACTTGAGGTCAGGAGTTTGAGACCAGCCTGGCCAACATGGTGAAACCCCGTCTCTACTAAAAATAAAAAAATTAGCTGCATGTGGCGGTGAGCGCCTGTAATCCCAAGCACCAGCTACTCGGGAGGCTGAGGCAGGAGAATCATTTGAACCCAGGAGGCAGAGGTTACACTGAGCCAAGATCAGACCACTTCACTCTAGCTTTGGCGACAGAGCAAAACTGTGTCTCTAAAATGAAAAAAAAGAAGCTGATGTTAAAGAAACAGGCTGAGGCCAGGTTTGGTGGCTCATCCCTGTAATCCCAGCACTTTGGTAAGCTGAGGCAAACAGATCACTTGAACTCAGAAGTTTGAGACCAGCGTGGGCAACATAGTGACACTTCATCTCTACCACAAAATAGTAATAATAATACAAAAATTAGCCAGGCATGGTGGTGCATGCCTGTAGTTCCAGCTACTTGGGAGACTGAGGTGGGAGGATCACTTGAGCCCAGGAGGTTGAGGCTGCAGTGAGTCATGATCACGCCACCGTACTCCAGCCTGGGTGACAGAGTGAGGCCTTGTCTCAAAATATATATATACATAAAAATAAAAATAAAAAATAAAGGAACAGGCTTGGGGTGGTTTCCCATGGTCAGCCCCTCTCAGCTCAGCTGGACAGCTCTTCCCTGCTTGCTAAGACTGAACCCATCTTTTATCTCATCTGATGCCTGCCACAATAGCAGAGGAAGTGGGGATTTCCAGATCCATTTGACAGATCAGGCATTGGGGGCTCAGAGAGGGTAAGCAATTTGCCTAAGGACACACAGATGGTTCTTGCTCTTCCAATGTTCCCTCACTTTGCACCATTCCCTTTTTGATGACCTTTGTGGGAGTCACTGCTTCTGATCCAGAATCAGATTATTATTTAAAATAAAAGATAATAATGGTAACTAAAGTTTGAATACCTACAATGTAGCAGGCATGTCCTACACATTATTCCATTTAATCTTCATAGCATATTTTATTAAATATCCCAGAGCAGGTATTGGTGTCCCTTTTGGGGATCCCTCCCACACATACTTCAGACAGGCCTTTGACATTGCTAGGGAGACACATGAGGTTCCCACTAGTGAGCTCTGCCATGGGGCCTCACAGTCACTCATTCACTAAAGCAGGTATTGAGCACCTACACCTTACCAGGTCCTTGACAAACTGTGAAGTGAGGTGCACTGCTTTGTGAATTTCCAAAGGGATCACCACCCAGCTTGGTATGAGGTAAAGGCAAAAGGGAAAGGAAAGGAGAGGGGAAAGGAGGTGAATGAGGTGGGGAGGGGCGGGAATGAGGTGGGGAGGGGAGGAAAGGAGGCGGGGAGGGGAGGGAAGGAGGCGGGGAGGGGAGGGAAGGAGGCGGGGAGGGAAAGGGGCGGGGAGGGAAGGATGCCACAGCCACTAATGCAGAGGCCACAGCCATGACTGTGGGATGGGGAAAAGATGCAGGGAGTTCGGCCGTTTTATCTCCAGGAGAAGTGGCTGGAGGGCTTGGAGAGGGCCTGGGGAGTGGGAGGCGGCTGTGGAGGTGAGACTCCCCCATCCCTGGACCAACAGCCAGGGCTCCATGGTGGGGCCAGACGGTCCCACCTTGGGTGGAGGCTAAGCGCGTGTGAGGCACTGCCCTGTGTCTTCCCTTGCCTGGCCTGGCCACCATCACAGGCCCGCCCCCGGGGAGAAGATTCTAGAAGGAGGGTCCAGGCCAGGCCTGAAAGGACTTCACTCCTTGGTAACTATCCCTCAGGGTTGACCCAGTGACACAGGTTCTAGGCACCCACTTCTACGTTTGCCACCTCCACCCCCACCCCCACCCCCACCTCCACCTCCACCTGAGTTCCTGCGTCTTCTCCCAAAAGCCAGCACTGCTGGGTGCAGTGGCTCACACCTGTAATCCCAGCACTTTGGGAGGCCAAGGCAGGCAGATCACTTGAGGTCAGGAGTTTGAGACCAGCCTGGCCAACACGGTGAAACGCATCTCCACTGAAAATACAAAAACTAGCTGGGCGTGGTAATGTATGCCTGTAATCCCAGCTACTAACGAGGTTGAGACAGAAGAATCACTTGAACCTGAGAGGTGGAGGCTGCAGTAAGCCAAGATACCATTACTGCACTCCTGCTTGGGCAGCAGAGTGAGACTCCATCTCAAAAAAAAAAAGAAAAAATTAAATTAAATTAAATTAAATGGTTAAAACGGTAAATTTTATGTTATGTATATTTAACCAGAATACAAAAAACAAACAAACAAAAACCTGCCAGAACTCTAGCACAATGCTGAACTGTGCATAACCCACCAATGACCAATGTGGATGTTTTACCAAACTGGCTCAATGGGGCTGTGAGTGGTAAAACTAAAGCTGGTGCTGTGTGGACCTGAGCTTGGCCGCACCTGCTACAGGTGGGAAGTGAGGCTGAGGTGGCAAGGAGAGGCAGGGCCGAGGGGGTGTGGAACGGTGCGAGGCCGGTAGCAGAGCTGAGCGGCCACTGGCTGTCCTCAGCAGAAGCTGGTGGGGCACCCTGGACAGCTCAGACTGAGCCACAGGCACTGGCTAATAGTAGCTCATACCATTATTGAGCACTTGCTGTGTACCAGGAATTTCTACAGACCTTCGAAGTACCATGGTTGATCTCCACTACACAGACGAGGAAACTGAGGCCCAAAGGAGAAAAGCAGCCTGCCCAAAGCCCCCAGTTGACAGGTGGCAGTGCGAGACCTGGAGCCACGTCTTTCATAGCTGTCGTCTCCCTGCTGGCAGCTCTGCCTCCAGCAGCCATTCACTGGGCAGGTGCCTGGTGCTAGGCTGGAGCTTCCAGCACTGGCCCTCACTTCCCTGGGCATTCTGAGGGCTCTGGCTGTGCAAGCAGTGGGCCTCGGTCTACAGGTACGTCCTTCATTGAAGTTGCTGGAAGCAGATGTAGGCCAGGCCAAGACTCAGGGTCAGTGATTCTGTTCTGTCTAGGGACGGGGAGCTAAGGGGATCACCTCTCCCAGCCCCTCCTTTGGGTGCTCACAGAGACCTCTGGGGAAGAGGTGATGGAAGTTGAAGCGGACTCTTGCTCTCCTGCCCTCAGCCCAGGGGCTGAGCCACTCCAGGAGGGTTTCGGAGGCCTGCCCCGCCCCCAGCTGCTATCAGTGCGCCATGGCCAGCCACCACTGCCTCAGGAAAAAGAGGAAGTGGTCAGAAGCCAGCAAGAGAGAGCCTTAAAAGAGGACATGTCCCAACCCTCACAATCCCCTCCCCGTCAGGCGAAGTGGAGGAGCTGGCCACGCACTTCTCGGAGCTGGCCGGGAGCTTCTTGGAACCTTCCACCCAGAGAAGCTGGAACCTGCTTTCACCCCACCATGATGTTCTAAAAACACCCTTGAATTCTGAGGGTCTCCAGGCTTCCAGCATCAGGGAACTCTGAGAGGCAGTGGTGGGGAACAGGGGAAGCTCCCAGCTCAGCACCCAGCACTCAGCGGGCTCATAGTTCACGCATGATAGAGGAGGCCTACATCACAGTGAAGAGTTGTAGGTTCAAATCCTAGCATTTTATATATACTATATACATATATTATATATTTTTATATTTATTTTTTGAGGTAGACTCTTGCTTTGCTGCCCAGGCTGGATTGCAGGGGCATAATCTCGGCTCACTGCAACCTCCGCCTCCCAGGCTCAAGCAAATCTCCCACCTCAGCCTCCCGAGGAGCTAGGATTACAGACACCTGCCATCACATCCAGCTGATGTTTATATTTTTAGGAGAGATGAAATTTCACCATGTTGGCCAGGCTGGTCTTGAACTCCTGACCTCAGGTGATGCACCCACTGTGACCTCCCAAAGTGCTAGGATTACAGGTGTAAGCCACTGCACCCGGCCTCTTTTACATATTTATAGGGTAAAAAGTGACATAGTGCTCTATGAGTACAATGTGGAATAATTAAACCAAGCTAGTTAACGTATCCATCACCTCCAACACTTAACTTTTTTGTGATGAGAATGAATTTACTCTCTCAGCAATTTTGAAATGTACCGTACTCTATTATTAATGACATTTACCATGCCATACAATAGGTCTTAAAAAAAACCTGTATTCCTCCTGTCTGAGATTTTGTACCCTTTGACCACCATCTCCCCATTTCCCCTCCTCCAGCCTCTGTAACTGCCATTCTACTCTCTGCTTCCATGAGTTTGACTGTTTTAGATTCCACATATAAGTGAGACCATGTGATATTTGTCTTTCTGGGCCTGGCTTATTTCACTTAGCATAATGTTCTCCACCTTTGTCCATGTTGTCACAAATGACAGAATTTCCTTGGCCATCAATCTCCAGTTCCAGGCTGGACGCAGTGGCTCACTCCTGTAATCCCAGCACTATGGGAGGCTGAGGCAGGTGGATCACCTGAGGTCAGGAGTTTGAGACCAGCCTGGCCAACATAGTGAAATCCCATCTCTACTAAAAATACAAAAATTAGCTGGGCATGGTGGAACGCACCTGTAATCCCAGCTACTGAGGAGACTGAGGCAGGAGAATCACTTGAACCCTGGAGGCAGAGGTTGTAGTGAGCCAAGATTGCACTACTGTACTCCAGTCTGGACAACAAGAGTGAAACTCTGTCTCAAAATAAATAAATAAATTAAATAAATAAATAAATAAATAAATAGGCTGGGCGCGGTGGCTCACGCCTGTAATCCCAGCACTTTGGGAGGCCAAGATGGGTGGATCACAAGGTCAAGAGATCGAGACCATCCTGGCTAACACGGTGAAACCCCAATCTCTACTAAAAATACAAAAAATTAGCCGGTCGCAGTGGCGGGCACCTGCAGTCCCAGCTACACGGGAGGCTGAGGCAGGAGAATGGTGTGAACCCAGGAGGCGGAGCTTGCAGTGAGTCGAGATCGCACCACTGCACTCCAGCCTGGGTGACAGAGCAAGACTTCATCTCAAAAAAATAAAATAAATAAATAAATAAATAAAAAGGCCGGGCACGGTGGCTCATGCCTGTAATCCCAGCACTTTGGGAGGCCGAGGCAGGTGGATCACGAGGTCAGGAGATCGAGACCATCCTGGCTAACACCGTGAAACCCCATCTCTACTAAAAATACAAAAAAAATTAGCCAGGTATGGTGGCGGGCGCCTGTAGTCCCAGCTACTTGGGAGGCTGAGGCAGGAGAATGGCCTGAATCCAGAAGGCGGAGCTTGCAGCAAGCCGATCATGCCACTGCACTCCAGCCTGGGCAACAGAGGGAGACTCCATCTCAAAATAAATGAATAAATAAATAATCAATCTCCAGTCCCCATTCTGCTTTTTAAATGCTGAATCGTAGTCCATTGTAAACATGTGGCACATTTCTTCGTGCATTGATCTGTTGATGGACACTTAGGTTGATTCCATAATTTGGCTATCGTGAATGATGCTGCAATGAACCTGACAGTGCAGACATCTTTCAACAAACTGATTTCAAAATTTTGGGTAAATATCCAGAAGTGGGATTGCTACGCTGGATTTTTTTTTTTTTTTTTTTTTTTTTCTGAGACATCACCCAGGCTGGAGTGCAGTGGTGCGATCTCAGCTCACTGCAAACTTTCCCTCCCAGGTTCAAGGGATTCTTCTGCCTCAGCCTCCTGAGTAGCTAGGATTATGGTGCCCGTCACCATGTCCAGCTAATTTTTTTGTTGTTGTTGTATTTTTTAGTAGAGATGGAATTTCACCATGTTGGCCAAGCTGGTCTCGAACTCCTGGCCTGAGGTGATCGGCCCGCCTCGTCCTCCCAAAGTGCTGGGATTACAGGCATGAGCCAGCATACCCAGCCGAACTGCTGGATCTTACACATTGTTTTCTATGTTTGCTAAAACATATATATCTCTATGTGTTTATAACTTTTTTTCCACAATGGGATCATATTATTCTACTGCTGTTTTTACTTAACAGTATATTGTAGATCTCTTTCTAGGTCAGCATATCCAGCCAAGTTTCTTTTTCTCAGCCATGGCACTTCGCATTCCATTGTGCAGATGGATTACAGTTAAATGAAGCAGCTGTCCGTTGATGGACATCTCAGCTCTTTCTAGGTTTGTGTCTTTGCTTCATAAGCAATGAATCTTTGGACATGCATCCTTGAACCCTGGAGTGAGTATATCCACAGAGAAAGAAAAATCATTTGCCCTGTAAATACTGGACACATATTAAAACAATTTTGATAGAAACACCAAATTGTCCTCCAAATACTTTGTTGCTTGAATTGGTAACACTCATCTATTTCTTTATTTAATGAAGTCCAGGCACAGTGGCTCATGCCTGTCATCCCAGCACTTTGGGAGGCCAAGGTGGGTGGATGACTTGAGGTCAGGAGTTCAAGACCAGCCTGGCCAATGTGGTAAAACCTCATCTCTACTAAAAATACACAAATTAGCTGGGTGTGATGGTAGGCGCCTGTAATCCCAGTGACTCAGAAGGCTGAGGCAGGAGAATCACTTGAACCCAGGAGGCGGAGGTTGCAGTGAGCCAAGATCATACCACTGCACTCCAGCCTGGATGACAGAATGAATGAGACTCCATCACAAAAAAATAAAAAATAAAAAATAATTTATTTAATGAAAAAGGCTAGTTTGTTTAATTTGACAAAAATCAAGAAAGCAATTTTTAAAAGTCTGCCTCTTCAGGGATTATAGAGATGTTTAAAAGCAACCCAGATGAGTTTAGAGAAAAGGATCTTTGGCTGAGTTAGCTCCTAGCCTCCCAAATAAACCACCCAACCAGTTGTGCGAGAACATGTAAATCAAACCCCTGGTTTGGCTGCCCGGCATCCTAGACTGCTATTTCCTGCCTGAGGGGGCCATTGTGAAAGTCGCAGTGGAAAGCAGCTTCAGTGAGCATCACAGCCTGGAAGTAATCCACACCCTCATCTTCTACCATGAACTCTCTCCTGCCACCCACCACAGTGCCTGGAGAGGTCCCCTGCAGGAGGGAAGGAGCCAGATTCAGTCATAGTCAAGACCGTTTCAATCCCAGCTCTGCTAGTGTCTCATCAAGCCTCTCTGAGCCTCAATTTTCCTAATCCGTCAAACGTGCCAGATAAAACCTAACTGGTTCACAGGGTTGCAATGAGGATAAGATGTGAAAACAGATATGAAAGATATCACTGGAAACAGATATCACGGGCTTTCCTTCCTTCTGTTTTGGGTTTACCGTCAAGTCTACAAATGAGGAATAGGAGATCCGAGTCTGGGGTTTTCTGACCACAAGTGCTTTCCCAGAAGCAGTCTTCTTTGAAGTTATTTTTTTTAAATTTGAATAGTTTATACAGGCACATGGTATGCCATTCAAAAGGTCTAAAAGGGTAAGTGCGAGAAGTCCCCTGCTTACCCCTAATGTCCCCTTCCCCAATTCAGTTCTCCTCCCCGAGGCATCCTTAGTCACCTCTTTCTTGTGTCTCCTTTCAGACTCAGTCTTTGACATTTCCACAAAAATGCGGCATTCTGCATACCCTGCTCTGCACCTTGCTTTCTTTATTTTTATTTTTATTTTTTATTTTTTAAGTTTGAGACAAAGTCTAACTCTGTTGCCCAGGCTAGAGTACAGTGGCACCATCTCAGCTTACTGCAACTTCCACCTTCCAGGTTCAAGCAATTCTCGTGCCTCAGTCTCCTGAGTAGCTGGGATTATAGGCATGTGCCACCATGCCTAGCTAAATTTTGTATTTTTAGTAGAGATGGGATTTCACCATATTGGCCAGGCTGTCTCAAACTACTGGCCTCAGCCAGGTGCAGTGGCTCAGGCCTGTAATCTCAGTACTTTGGGAGGCTGAGGTGGGCAGATCCCCTGAGGTCAGGAGTTCGAGACCAGCCTGGCCAATATGGTGACACCCTGTCAACTTTTGCATTTTTAGTAAAGATGGGGTTTCAACATGTTGGCCAGGCTGGTCTCGAACACCTAACCCCAAGTGATCTGCCCGCCTCGGCCTCCCAAAGTGCTGGGATTACAGGCGTGAGCCACCGCGCCCAGCCCCATTAATATTCTTAAATTTTGTCATTTTGAAAATGTTTGAGTATGTCTGCAGGAGAAATTCCTAGAGGTGGAATCACTGAAGCTGCACATATATGCCTTTGTAATTTTGAAAGCTATTGCCAAATTACTCTTTATAGAGGATAAACCCATTAATACTATCAATAGTACTGTTTGAGGATGCTTGACCCAGAAGCTTGTCATACGTTTTTAACTTTCATCTAACTGTGTCCTAGCTAGCAAGGCAGTTGGTGTACGTTTGCTGAATCCCTGTAGGTGACAAGATTTCCTTACCTTTTTGCCTATGAATTTTGGCTGGAATGTAAATGAAATTATAACTCCAAAATATGACAAAGTCCTCTGTGCTCTCCTGGAGCAGAATTCATACTCCTGGTTACAAAGCACATCTGTTTGCTTTGTAGGCTCTGCTGATTCCAAGAGAAGAGGGCAATGAAGGTGTGTCAGGCACTGTATCAGTTACCTGATCAATGTTTTCAAGCCTGAGAAGTCGGAATTATTAATATGCCCACTTTACAGATGCTTGGGAGGTTAAACTGCATGTTTACTCACGTTCGAGTGAGAAATAATCAATTCAGACAGGAATGGCATCACAGAAGTGTGTGTTGCTCTTATTCTCTGCCTCCTTGGGTGTTGGGGATGGAGTGACAAAACCAAATTCACTTAAATTCAAAATCCAAAAGTTGTTCATCCCCTGCCGGTGCTGGGGTGAGAGCCCCTTGGTTCCCACCTCCTGGCTCTTGGACTACGTGAAAACGACCCTCCCCAGAAGGTAGCACTGTTGGGGCTCACCCTGTCCCGGCGGCCGTTTGGACTACATTTCCCAGAATGCAGTGCGTTCACCACTGCGGCCATGCTTCCGTTTCCGCCCCAGACGGTTTCTGGGAGTTGGGGTGTCCACCTGTGCTAGGAGTGAAAACGCAAGCACTCAGGGCACCCTGCTGGTGGTGGCGGCGGCCCCCTACGTGGCACAACTAGATTAAGTTATAAACCGGGAAGTACTGTGGAGGCTGAAAGCGTTTCTACCTTACTTTATACAGCAGGCTGACCCTGTTTGTGGCCACAGCGCCCTGAGCAGCCATGGGCTGGTCCTGTCTGACTTTGGGGTTAATAGAAGTTCCATTCGACTTTGGCATCGTCTTGCCTGCTGAGTTTTCTAGGGGCCATGAAATTCCTTCCCTGGTTCTGTGACATCATGTTGTCTCCACAGGTGCATCTTTGTTCTTCCTCCTTCAGACATTTAGTCCCTTCTAATAAAGAAAAAGGAAGGATGCACCTTTGAATGGGCTAGTCTCGAGACAGAGAGTCAGGGCGTTCATTATATGACAGCCAGGAAGTGCAGGAATAAAGTCTGGCCGCTGAACTCAGCTCTGAATGGATAACTGAAAGCAGAGGTTCCCAAGTGGGACTCTGTTTAAGCATACATGCCCATGCCCCTCCAGATCTGCTGAATCAGCCTGGGCCAAGCTCCCCACTGAACCTAATGTCAGCCAAGGTCACAACCTGAGATTTACAGGAAAAACGCGAAACACCAGCATTCTAGACTTAACCTACTTTTTCTTATAGAGGCTACCAGACTGCCCACCTTGAGAACAGTAAATGTGCATAATTTATCTCCATATCCCCAGGAGCCAACCACATGTAGCCCACAATAGGGAGCAGACTTGGGGTTGACATCCAGCTGGTAATTACCATATGGCCTGCAGTCTGTGGCCAGTGGCCATTAGTTAGTTAGGGTCCATGTCATCTTGGTTGTTAAATATGTTGAATGCAACCCTGAGTTATAATCGTTGTTTGGATGCAACTGAGCAAAATTCAACTTGGGAGAGGCAGAGGATGGTCAAACATGAAGATTTTAGATGACAACTCTAAAGGATATTGCAACGTATAGAAAAGAGAGGTTTCTGTGGCCACAGGTCGTCCAAGAAGGCTTCTGGCAACTCTCCTTACCTCTCATGGGTCTGCACTAGGTCACATGCCCTTCCCGGCCAATCAGTGGGAGGGGGGCTAGGAATGCCATGGCTGGCTTAGACCAATCAAGATTGAATCTTGGGCGGCTGGGTTACCCAATACAACCTTTTCTAGTTTAGCCTTGCAGTGACCTGGATGCAAAACCCAGCCCTGTTGCTGGAGGTCATTTACAACCAGCACTTAATCATCTTATATTCTTTGCTGAATGTTTATGGAATCGACAGGAAAAAGGTTCCTCTGCATAACATTCTTTTTAAAGTCCAGGGTTGGGGTTAAGATGAGACACTTTGGCTCCAGAAAAACCAACCCTTCTTCCTTTCCCCTTCCTTCCTGCAGCATCCAGCCTGTTGGTCCCCTTTTTCACCACTCCAGATACTCAACAATTCCAATTCCTGGACTGGGAGCAGTAGCTCATGCCTGTAATCCCAACACTTCGGGAGGCTGAGGTGGAAGAATCGTTTGAGCCCAGGAGTTCAAGATCAGCCTCGGCAGCATAGTGAGACCTTGTCTATACAAAAAAATATTTTAATTAGTTGGGTATGGTGACCCACGTCTGTAGACCCAGCTACTCAAGAGGCCGAGGTGGGAGATCACTTGAGCCCAGAAGGTCAAATCTGCAGACAGCCATGGTCTGGGAGACAGAGCAAGACTGTCTTAAAAAAAAATAAACTTGCCTCCTCATCATCCCCACCAGCTTCACCATCATGACTGCTGTTTATGGAGTGCCAAAAGATTTGGAATTTTTTTGGTTACAAGTGGAAGAAAAGTCATGTCAATCTGTTTTAATCAAAAAGGGAAGTTGGCTGGGTGCAGTGGCTCACACCTGTAATCCCAGCACTTTGGGAGGCCGAGGCGGGTGGATCACGAGGTCAGGAGTTTAAGACCATCCTGGCCAACATAGTGAAACCATGTCTCTACTTAAAAATACAAAAATTTAGCTGGGCACAGTGGCAGGTGCCTGTAATCCCAGCTACTTGGGAGGCTGAGGTAGGAGAATTGCTTGAACCCGGAAGGCAGAGGCTGCAGTGAGCCGAGATCGCACCACTGCACTCCAGCCTGGGTAACAGTGCAAGACTCCATCTTAAAAAGAAAAACAGGGAAGTTATCCCCTCATGTAACTGAAAACCCAGGGCTACAGTCACAGCTGGATCAAGGGGCTCCAACGACGCCATTTCATCTTGCCACTCTCCCTCCCTTGGGGTGGGCCTCAGCTCCAGGCAGGCTGCCTCCCACAGGAGCCCTGCATAACTGCAGCTTTCCTTCCTCCCAGCTTCACATCCACAAGAGAGAGGATCTGCTAACCCACCAGTTCCAATAAAAGCCCTGAGCCCAGCTCTCCTCAGCTCAGGGTAGATGAGGTGCCCATTCCTGAGCCCAACCTCACCCCATTCACTCCACTCTGGCCCGTCTGGCCTCTGGCTCCAGGAACGTCCCTCACTCCCTCCAGCCTCCTGGCTGTTGACCACGCAGGTCGCTCTGCCTGGGCTCTTTGCCTGGGTGACCAGTGTTCCAGCAAGTCTGTGCCAGTCGGGGTCCAGTCAAGAGACAGAGCACACTGGTTCTTTTGTTTTGTTTTTGTTTTTGAGACAGAGTCTCTCTCTGTCACCCAGACTGGAGTGCAGTGGTGCAACTATAGCTCATTGCAGCCTCAACCTCATGCTCATGTGATCCTCCCACCTCAGCCTCCCAAGTAGCTGTGACTGCAGGTGTGTGCTACCATGCCCAGCTATCTTTTTCTTCCTTTCCTTTCCTTCCTTCCTTCTTTCCTTGCCTTTTCTTTCTTTTCTTTCCTTTTTTTAGTAGAGACAGGGTCTCGCTATGTTGCCCAGGCTGGTCTCAAACTCCTGGGCTAAAGTGATCCCCCCACTTCAGCGTCCCAAAGTGCTGGGACTACAGGAATGAGCCATCGAACCCAGCTAGACTGGTTCTTTTGCCAGATAAAACATAATAGGTGAACTGTGAAGCAGGTATTGAAAACCAAAAAGATGAAATGAGACACTAAGGTATTGCAAGTTGATAATGACACAGAGCAGGCTGGAAGAACAAGAGGAGCGGGACCAATGATAAGAAATTCGAAGCTGGGAGGAGGAGGGGCCCTGTGAAGCTGGGTCCCAGAACCTGAGGACATCTGGCCAGATGGGAAGTGAGGCTCCCCGGCCCTGGTTCACTCCCCTCTTGTAGCACCTGGCCCTTTCCTTCATAACACCCTCCACGGGGTAACAAATGATTATATATGCTATCCTCTGTCTTGAAGTCTCTCCACCAGCTCCCTGAAAGCAGTGGGATGCCTGTGGTCACTCCTGTCCACCCCAGTTCCTGGCACATACTAAGTGCTCCTTAAACCATTGTTGATGGAATCATTTCTCAGGGGTAGTGCATGGGACATTCCTGCCCTGGCTGGACTAAGACTGTGCCACGTTATCTAAACCCTCCTTCACCCTGCGTGGGGGCTGGGGATCCAGGGAGAAAGGCTGGGTCCCAGGAGTAGGACGGAAGATGACAGTCACTCTTAGAGTCATACACATGCAGGGTCATCACCTGTGACGCAGCACCATCCTCAACTCTGCACCTGGAGACCCTCAGTGGTCTCATCCTACTCAGGCTCCTCCTCCAGCACTGCCCGGACCTAGCAGGTTGAATGCATGAATGAGACCTAACCCCTGTTTTCCAGGGGTACCATGTACTTGGAGTAATGGATTCTCTAGGTCGTCTTTTGACTGAGAGGTACTCTGCTACCTGTTCAGTTTTAGTCACCACCCCCCAGCCCCGTCCCCACAATGGTAACTTTTGTGTGCTTTCTACCACAATTAAAATCTGTGTTTAAATGTTGAGCACACAGAGGAAGCGAGTAGAATTTTGAGTACTGGAGGCAGGGAAGGGTAGGAGGGCGGGGAGGATAGGGGAAGTTGGTGAATGGACACAAATTTCAGCTAGGTAGGAGGAAGGCGCTCTGGCGTTCTGCAGCACTGTAGAGTGAATATGATTATGGCTTATTATATATTTTCTTTTTTTTTTTTTTGAGATGGAGTCTCGCTCTGTGGCCCAGGCTGGGGTGCAGTGGCCAGATCTCAGCTCACTGCAAGCTCCGCCTCCCGGGTTTACGCCATTCTCCTGCCTCAGCCTCCCGAGTAGCTGGGACTACAGGCGCCCGCCACCTCGCCCGGCTAGTTTTTTTTGTATTTGTTAGTAGAGACGGGGTTTCACCGTGTTAGCCAGGATGGTCTCGAACTCCTGACCTCGTGATCCGCCCGTCTTGGCCTCCCAAAGTGCTGGGATTACAGGCTTGAGCCACCACGCCTGGCCAGCTTATTGTATATTTTCAAAGAGCTAGAAGAGATTTTGAATGTTCACAACACAAAGAAATGACAAACATTTGAAGTGATGGATATGCTAATGACTCTGATTTGACCATTATACTCGTTTTTTGAGACAGTCTCTCTTCACCCAGGCTAGAGTGCAGTGGCACGATCTCAGCTCATTGCAACCTCTGCCTCCCGGGTTCAAGCAATTCTCAGGCCTCAGCCTCCCAAGGAGCTGGGATTACAGGCACGCACCACCACACCAAGTTCATTTTTGTATTTTTAGTAGACACGGGGTTTCACCATGTTGGCCAGGCTGGTCTTGAACTCCTGGCCTCAAGTGATCTGCCCGCCTTGGCCTCCCAAAGTGCTGGGATCACAGGTGTGAGCCACCGCATGCAGTCTGATCATTACACATTTTATATGTGTGTCAAAATATCACTCTGTAGCTCATAAATATGTACAAATTGGGGAAAATCCGAAGGGTAAAATATTTTTACGGAAAAAAAATCTTCCCCCTGCAAGTAATAAGCCATATGATATAGTGGATGCTTTGGAACCAGACTGGGTTCAAATAGAAGCGATTCTATTTCCTGGCTGTGTGAGCCTGAACAAGTCACTTTACCTCTCTGAGCTGTAGTTTCCTCATCTGTAAAATACAAGTAAAATAACCTCAAAGCCCCAACACAATACCTGACACACAGTAGGTACTTAATACAAGTTTGTTTGTTTCCTCTTGTTGTAAATGAGCTCTAATCACATCAGACCTGGAGGACGCACCTCCCTAAGAGTGGGCCAGTGTCCCAGCGTGAGTCTGGGCCTGGATGTCAGGCAGCAGGTGGACCAAAACAAAGGCCAAGAGCCCTGGTCCCATGGGGGAAGGGGACTGCCTTGGGGGAACCTCTCTTGCTCTATGGGGCACAAAGGGCGCATGGATTAAAACTCTATTCAAACTTTCGTAAGCAAACTGGGAGATTTGGTTTCACACCTGTGGGAATTCCAGGGCGGATTCTGGCTGGCAGGCAAGGTGGATCCAGGGACTCAAGAGAACTTTCAACGGGTTGGTCTCATTCTTTTCAAGTCCTATGTGCCAGGGATGCTGACCACAGCCCTAGGCCTCTGCACCCACAATGGGAAGAGGAAGCTGTTTTTTTGTTTTGATTTGGTTTCAGTTTTTTGTTGTTGTTGTTGGGTTTTTTTTTTTTTTTTTTTTGAGATGGAGTCTGGCTCTGTTGCCTAAGCTGCAGTGCAGTGACGCTGTCTCAACTCACTGCAACCTACGTCTCCCAGGTTCTCCTGCCTCAGCCTCCTGGGTAGCTGGGATTACAGGTGCACGCTACCACGCCCGGCTAATTTTGTATACTTTTATCAGAGATGAGGTTTCACCATGTCGGCCAGGCTGGTCTCGAACTCCTGACCTCAGGCCATCCGCCTATCTGGGACTCCCACAGCGCTGGGATTACAGGTGTGAGCCACCACGCCCGGCCAGGGAAAAGGAAATTTGACTCCCAGAGCCTCTGCACACCAACCCCAGGAATGTGCTCATTTGCTGGGAGGGTCACATGCTCACCCTTGACCCTGTGACTGGTCCACGCACTGGGATGCGGTGATTGTGCCTGTGTCACATACCCTGTGGGAGGGGGAGGGCAGGGTTGGTACCTGTGGTTGACAGCTCCACTAAACCAGCTTCCTAAGGAAGACGGTATATGCCACTAGAAGAAAAGTGAAACTTACTACCTGCGTACCTGCCACACACTGGTTTTCTTCTTTTGTTTTCTTTTTTGGAGATGGAGTTTCGCTGTGTTACCCAGGCTGGAATACAGGGGTGCGATCTGAGCTCACTGCAACCTCCACCTCCCAGGCACAAATGATTCTCCTGCCTCAGGCTCCCGAGTAACTGGGATTACAGGCATGGGCCACCACACCCAACTAATTTTTGTATTTTTAGTGGAGACGGGGTTTCACCATCTTGGCCAGGCTGGTCTCGAATTCCTGACCTCAAGTGATCCACCTGCCTTGGCCTCCCAAAGTGCTGGGATTACAGGGATGTGCCACTGCGCCCGGCCCTCCACACTGTTCTGAGCACTTATTAATTCATTTCATTCTTTTAACAACCCTATGGAGTAGGCATCATTTCATCATGCCCGTTTCATGGATTAAGAGTTGGAGGCACAGGATGTTTAAGTACCTTGCTCAAGGTCATAGTTGGTGAGAGGCTAGGAACCAGGATTCAGCCCAGGCCATCTGGCTCCAAGTCCACGTGCTTAACCACCACGCCACTTTGCCTCTCCTCATTCCACAGAAGCAAGAGTCTGTCCTTTTAGGGTCAGCCACAGGAGAAGGGGTCCCAGCCATTCCCTGGAGGAGTACAGGGGAGCAGCTGGACCTCAGGTGACCCAGCCTCAGCACAAAGCCTGTCTTCAGTGCCCTCTGTCTGGAAAACGCTGGGGGCTCCCAGAGAATGTACCAGAAATAGAGGCCACTTCCCAGGCTCCACTCGAGGGGAAAAAGCCCCAGCCTGAAGACACAGATACTGACCAACTTTGCCACTGCCACAAGCACAAGTTGGCTGTGTGACTGTAGACCTGTCACTGTCGTTCTCTGGGCCTATTTCTTCCTCTTGCACATAAGCAGATTGAGGTTTAATCCCCTGGGTTCTCGCTGGGGAGAAGCTAGGGGTGAACTAATACCCCAGCCTGTGGTCGACCACCAAGTTCTCTGGCCTCAACAGCCCCAGGTGCTGGAAGAACAAAAATTCCCCCTGCCCCCACCCAGACACTGAGCACCAATGGCTCCTGGGCCCCTAGAGGGAGAAGGCCCCAGCTTCCTCCTGCACAGCACTCTCTAGTTCACGCTCATCACTCCTGGGCCTGCCCTTCCCAGTCCCTCTAGGCGGCACCCCTCCCCCTGCCAGGCTGGGGCAAGTTCCGCCCCTGCCACAACTTCCCCATCTGCCGTCTGAGCCCCCAGCCTGTTGTGAGTTCTTGAAACAGGTACCAAAAATTCACAAGGGCACTGGCCAGTGCCAGCTGGAGTGATTTTGTCCCTCACGTAGGGTTTCCAGATTTAGGAAATAAAAATGCAGTCTTTGGACATAATTATACAAAAACATTATGTGTTTATCTGAAATTCAAATTTTTAAAGATAAATTCAAATTTAACTATCATATTTGGCAATCCTGCACTCAGGGGACATTGCCCGTATCTGCAGACAGTTTTTGATGATCCCAGCTCAGGGGTGCTACTGGCACCTAGGAGATCAAGGCCAGGGATCCTGTTCAATACCCTAGAGTGCACAGGACAGTCCTCACCACAGTGATCCGGCCCCTAATGGCGATGGTGCTGAGGGTACGAAACCTCCCCATGATGGCCTTCCCAGCCCTAACACACATGCTCGCCTGCCATCTTGGGAACTTGTCAGAGGAAACCGTGGTGATCCTTACGTGAAAGTCAGGGAAACTGAGACATGGGCAAACTGTCTAATTCAAGGTCACACAGTGCCGTCTTTCCTTCTCTAATAAACTCATTGGTTCTTCTACAACACGGAGTCACGCAAGGCCAGCCAGGAAATGCAGGTGGGCAGAGGGGTCAGATAAGAGCCTTTCAGGGTTCCCAGACCCCCGGGACTGGGGTCCTTTGGGGCTGGGTAAGCCAGCCCTGGAGAGGAAGAGGAACCATGCTGACAGGCGTCACCACCAGGCTGTTGTCAATCGTGCCACCAGGAGGCAGCAGAGACTGGGAAATAATTCTGCACACCTTGCCCTCCCTGGCACTGCAAGGAACTCAATTCCCGGCCAGCCCCACCCCTCCCCCGGCCCAGAATCTGATGCAGCTGCTCTAGGACGGGCGCCAGGCATCCGCATTTTTTAAAACTGCTCTCAGGTGATTCTGTTGTGCGGTGAAGATTGCGAAATTCTGGTCTTAGGCCTTGGTTTTCTTTCTTTTCTTTTTTCTTTTTTTTTTGGAAACAGAGTCTCGCTCTGTCGCCCAGGCTGGAGTGCAGTGACACGATCTGGGCTCACTGCAACCTCTGCCTCCTGGGTTCAAGCGATTCTTGTGCCTCAGCCTCCTGGGTAGCTGGGATTACAGGTGCCCACCACTACACCCAGCTAATTTTTTGTATTTTTTTAGTAGAGACGGGGTTTCGCCATGTTCGCCAAGCTGGTCTCGAGCTCCTGACCTCAAGTGATCCACCCGCCTTGGCCTCCCAAAGTGCTGGGATTACAGGCGGGAGCCACGGTGCCATCCAGTCCTGGTTTTCATCCCTGATTGCACAGCAGCATCACCAGGAAACTTTAAAAACTACCACTGTGGTTTTTTCAAGTCTATCCATGGGTGCATGGATAAACAAATGTGGTCTAGACAGACAACAGAATATTAGTCGACCATAAAAGAAATAAAACTCTGACACGTGGCCAGGCACGGTGGCTCACGCCTATAATCCCAGCACTTTGGGAAGCCAAGGCAGGCGGATCACCTGAAGTCAGGAGTTCAAGACCAGCCTGGCCAACATGGTGAAACCCCATATCTACTAAAAATATAAAACTTAGCTGGGCGTCATGATGTGCACCTGTAGTTCCAGCAACTCAGGAGGCTGAGGCAGGAGAATCACTTGAACCTGGGAGGCGGAGGTTGTAGTGAGCTGAGGTCACACCACTGCACTCCCCTGGGTAAGAGAGCAAGACTCCCTCTCAAACAAACAAACAACAACAACAACAAAACGAACACATGGTACAATATGGACGAACCTCAAAGATACTGTGCTAATGAAGTAAACCAGACACTGAAGGACAAATACTGTAGTTTCTGCAAACAGGAGACTCGTACAGCAGTCAGATTTCCTGCGGAAAGCAGGACGGTGGCTGCCAGGGGCTGCGGGAGGAGGCAGAAATGGGGAGTTTGTGTTTAATGGGCACAGAGTTTCCCTTTGGAAAGATTAAAATGTTCTGAGGAGGATGGTTGCATGGCAGTGTGAATGTACAGAATGCCGCTGAATGGGACACTCAAAAATTGTTAAAATGGGCCAGGCATGGTGGCTCATGCCTGTGATCCCAGCACTTTGGGAGGCTGAGGAGGTTGGACCACCTGAGCTCAGGAGTTCCAGACCAGCCTGCGCAACATGGTGAAGCCCCATCTCTACCAAAAATACAAAAAATTAGTCGGGCATGGTGGCGGGCGCCTGTGATCCCAGCTACTCGGGAGGCTGAAGTGGGAGGATTGCTTAAGCCTGGGAGGTGAAGGTTGCAGTGAGTTGAGATCGCGCCACTGCACTCCAACCTGGGTGACAGAGTGAGACCCCATCTCAAAAATAGATAAATAAATAGTTAAAATGACACATTTTATGTTATATTTTCATTATAATAAAAAAGCAGGAACATATATGCTGGATTTCACAATTAAAGCTTAAGATCATTCCACTAAACAAAAGCACAGATGCCAACGTCCAAGTCTGTCCCCAGACTAATAAGAAAATCGGGGTTGATTCTCAAAACTGATATTTTCTTAGTGTCCAGGAGGAATTTAACATGCAGTCACCGTTGAGAATCTCTGCTGTAAAATCATTCTAAGATTTCAGCACTCGGTAAGAATTATTGCTGCTCTAGCCATTTATCTCTTGTGATGGTATTAAACTGTGCCCTCAGATTCTTTTATACTCCTCCTTCAAGAGGTAGAAACTAGTCGGGCACACTGGCTCATGGCTGTAATCCCAACACTTCGGGAGGTTGAGTCGGAAGGATCCCTTGAGCTCAAGTGTTCGAGACCTCTCTCTCTCTACTAACAATACTAAAAAATTAGCAGGGCATGGTGATATGTTCCTGTAGTCCCAGCTTCTTGGGAGGCTGAGGCAGGAGGATGGCTTAAGCCCAGGAGGTCAAGGCTGCAGTGAAGTATGACTGCACCACTGCACTTCAGCCTGGGCAACAGAGTGAGACCCTGTCTTAAAAAAACAGAAAGAGGTGGAAATTACTTCCTTTCCCTTTGAGTGTGGATTGAACTTTGTGATTTGCTTCTAACAGGAAAAAAAAAAAAAGGAAAAAGCAGAAGTAATGGTGTAAGACCCAGAGACAAGGTCATCAGAGGTACTTTGGCTTCCATCTTGGTCTTTCTTTTTCTCACTTGAATCATTGACCATGAATACAGGCAGTTGCCGCGTCAGGAGGGCACTCACGTAGCCTATAGAGAGGCCAATGTAATGAGAAACTAAGGCCTCATTTTAATAGCTGTGGAAGGGATCCATCATGTAAGTGGATCCTCTAGCCCCAGGCAAGCTGTCGTATGAAACTGCAGCCCTAGCCACCATCCTGACTGCAGCCACGTGAGAGGCCCTGAGCCAGAACTACCCAGCTAGGCACTCCCAAATTCCTGACCCACAGACATGGTGAGATAATAAATGTTTTCTGTTTTAAGCCACAAATTTTGAAATGATTTCTTACACAGCAAGAAACAACTAATATACATCCATCCGTGAATCACTCAACGATCCACACATTCATCTAAACACCCAACCATTTATTCACGCATCCACTCAGCCACCAATCTATTCATCCATCATCCATCTATCTATCCATTGATCCAGCTACCCATCCACCCAATCATTCACTCATTCATTCACCCACCCATCCACGCACCCACTCATCATCTACTCAGTACAGAACCCAGGGCCTAGCCCACAGTAGATTCATGTAAATATTTATCGAATGAACGAACCAAACATTTTGTAAATGTCTGCTCTCCATTTCTCGCCAAGACAGGCCAAGAGAGGCTCAAATGTGGCCGCTGGACCACTGTGAGATGAAACCAGTGTCTGGTTCTGCCAGAGCAGCTCTGGCCTCTGGATGCTGTTGGCCACCTCCTAGGCCCATTTGGCATCATCCCCTTCTGCTAAGAACCACCCATCCTTCTCTCACCCACCCACATGCAAGCTGCATGGGCCTGCCTGGTAGGAAAAACCTGGCTCTGTCCCTCCCTCTCCCCCACCCCACCCCACACGCATCCGCTGTGGCTGGTCATCCTGCAAGGCTGGGAACAGAGAAGCTGCTTGCCTTTCCAAGAGAGTTTGTGACAAGAAGATTTGGGTTCTTTGAGGTTCAATAACTTGGGCCAACTGGGGCAGCCATAGGGAGGTTTTTGGCAAAGACCTGGCTGCCTCTTCCCAGAGAATGTCATACAAGCCTGGGCCCTGCCCGAACCATCCCAAATACCCACTCCCAGCCTATTCCCTTCTCTTCCCTCGTGGTTCACCTTACAGGCTCGGGCCTCAGTTTTCTCATCTATAAAATGACAATGGTGAGAATAGTTTGGAGATGAGATGACACGTGCACAAGGGAACCTTCAGCAAGGGACCCGGGGAGCAGCAAGTGCTGCAGTGCATGTGGGGCTACCGTGGACCGAGCGGATGGACCGTGAGACCAATGACACCCAGAGGCCCATGAGAAGCCACTGACCTGGCCCTCCCGTCTCCTCCCCTGTGCCCACTGTGCCCTGGCTGCATCCCCTCCTCCTGTTCTTCATACTCTGTGCCCACTCCCACCTCTGGGCTTCTGCACTGGCTGTTCCCTCTGTCTGGAACACTCTTTCCCCAAATACCCACTCAGTTCCCTTCTCCTTTCCCTCAGGTTTTCGTTCAAATGTCACCTTCTCAGCGAACCCCACCTGGATACCCCTTCTCCATTCTCACTAGTCCCCTTTCTGGATTAATTTTTCTCTACTGTATTTATCCTTTTAAAGTACTACGTCTTTTCCACCTTTCTTTCTTTTCTTTTTTTTTTTTTTTTTTTGAGATGGAGTCTCACTCTGTCACCCAGACTTGTGTGCAGTGGTACCATCTCAGCTCACTGCAAACTCTGCCTCCCTGGTTCAAGTGATTCTTGTGCCTCAGCCTCCCAAGTAGCTGGGTCTCACCACACCAGGCTAATTTTTGTATTTTTAGTAGAGACAGGGTTTCACCGTGTTGGCCAGGCAGGTCTCCAACTCCTGACCTCGAGTGATCACCTGCCTTAGCCTCCCAAAGTGCTGGGATTACAGGCATGAGCCGCCGCACCTGACCCACTACATCTTTTCATTGTTGATTTTGTTATTGCCTGACTCCTCCCAGAGCATAAGCTTCATAAGGGTGGGAGTTTTGGTCTTGCTTATTCATAGCTAGATCCTCAGCATCCACCAGAGTGACTGGCACATAGTAGGTGTACAGTCAACATTGATGAATGGAGGGGGGATGGATAGTGAATGTATGTATGGATAGATGAATGAATGGGTGGATGGATAGATGGATGGGTGGGTGGGTGGGTGGATGGGTGGATAGATGGATGGGTGGGTGGATGATGGTGAACGGATGGATAGATGGATGGGTAGATGGATGGATGGATGAGTGGGTGGGTAGATGGAAGGGTGGATGGAGAGAGGATGGACAGATAGATCTTCCAGATAGATGGAAGGATGGATGGAGAACAGACAGAAAAAGGGTGGGTGGATGGGTCAGTGGGTGGATGGATGGTCAAAATAAGAGGAGGTTGAGTGAGCCTTCTCCAGCAGTCTTGAAATCACAATCTAGGTATGAGTTCCCCACATTCTAGAGAAAGGTAGAAAGCCAAGGGCCGACACCCGGGGCTTATTAAAAAATAGTGCAAAATGTTCCACTCTCTCCGTATGTCATCTCATCTCCGATAGAAGATCGGAAGTCCATGAGCAGGGAGAGAAGAGGAGGGAAATCCCCTTCCCAGGTTCCAGGTTCACTCCTGTCCTCCAGCCACCCCCAGCCCGAGGCAGGTGATGCTTGATCTTCATGCTGCCTGCCGGGACTAGAGGAAAAAGAGTTGCCAAGAGGTGCCTGGGTGGGGAGAGGTGACCACAGCAATGTCCTCCAGTCTGCAAGTCAGGGCAGTGTGAGTTTCTGGGAGTCACGTGGACACCAGGAGGCAGTAGGCCTGAGACAGCTTCCTGTTATCCCACCCAGAAAGGAAGAAGAGACCCAGCAGGGGGCAGCGGGAAGTGGGAGGTGGTCCACAGGGGGAAGGGGCTGGGGGGAACATGGCCTGGGGACCATCACCTTCACCCCTGCCTCATGGGGTCTCTCCCAGAGCTCACACCTGGGCCACCATTTGAACATCCCCCCTGTCAGCCAGAGAAGCAGCAATGGCCTACGGAGGACAAGGGCAACACCGGCAAAATGAGGCAGGTACTCAGAAAAGGGAGGTGCTGAAGGAAACAGGAACATAGTTTTGAAGCCAAAGTCTTAACTAGTGTAGACTGACCTTTTGCTACAAAGGTATTTTAAAAAACTGGAAAAGCCCAGGCATGGCGGCTCACACCTGTAATCCCAGTGCTTTGAGAAGCCAAGGTGGGAGGATCACGGAAGGCCACGAGTCTGAAAACAGCCTGGGCAACGTGGTGAGACCCCTTTTATACAAAAAATTTAAAAATAAGTCAGGCGTGGTAGCACTGGCCTGTAGTCCCAGCTACTCAGGAGGCTGAGGTGGGAGGATCACTTGAGCCCAGGAGGTTGACAGTATGGTGAGCTATGAGGGTGCCAGTGTACCTCAGCTGGGGTGACAGAGTGAGACCCTGTCTCCAAAACCAAAAAACACATCTATAAAAAAAAAAAAAACTGGAAAGATTTGACAGAGCAGCGCGTAGCACCAAGAAGAACACCATTTCACACATGTGCTCCAGGGAACACATGTGTGAACACAATAAACCAGCAGCTTCCACAACGTCCCCTGTAGGTCCTGGGGCCACAGGGAGGATTCTGTGACCTCATAAAGCATTCAGGACACCGCTTGGCATAAGGAGGGACTGGGTCAATGTTCCTTAGCGAATAGGCATTGGAAACAAAACGGGGAGTGGAGGGAGGTCAACGAGAGGCTGCGGGTTCCCTGTTCGTGTGCTCCCGTGTCAGGCCAGGTCTCACTAACACAGGCCTCGTAACAACGGTTTACGGCGCTGACCGAGTGGTTCTGTGAAATATTAAAAGCTGAGAGAGCCCGTGCTCTTCTACAAAGGCTGTACTGTCACAAAAGCCCACCGAGAGTTTTGCCTGGGCCTTTCCTGGGCCTTGAAGCATGACAGGATAACAAAGGAATTCTTAATGGGACCCATTTAGGATTAAACAAGTTTTACTGGGGGTCTGAAATAACTCCCCAGACCTCCACAGACAAGTTTACTGGGGGTCTGAAGGAACTCCCCACACCTCCATGATTTAGCAGGAGACAAGATAAGGGTATTCACCCCAGCACCTGGGCCCATTTAGATGAACTAAATTTACTGAGGTTCCAGAGGAAGAGCTGCAGGACTCAGACCTTAGCTATAGAAGTTAATCACTTATGTCTTTAGATGAATGCACACTTAGACGTAGACATGTAGCTTAGAAGGTATATAAGCTCTGGAAAACTTTGTAATTTTGAGTTGGTCTGGGGATAATCTCCAGGCCTTCTCGCTGTACCCGGTTACAGAAATCAACTCCTTCGTTTCCCCGTTCATCTGCATCTGGTTATTGGGCCGGAGAATAAGCAGCCCCACCCTCAGTTTGGTCCGGAAACACTCCTGTTAAAGGGAGGACCACAGGAGCATGCCAGAACACTCTTATGCCAAGACAACTTCCAGTCCGCCCCTGAGAGGGCAGTCTCTGGACCCCAGGGTGGGGAAGCCTGGGCCCCCATCTCAGGGGGTTCCTCATCGGCTACCCCAGGAGCTAGTGCAAGGCCGAAGTCACGTCTGGGCGACACGGGACGGGGCGGGGCGGGCTGGGTGCAGCAGGGAGCCCTCCCATTCTGGGCATCCTGCCTCTGCCAGGGCTGTGCTCCTAAGTGGAGCCACCGCCTGCGCCTGCACCGCCTGCAGGACCCAGGTCTGTGCCTTCTGCTTCCCTCAGCCTCGCAGAGCCTCCCCGCCCCGGGCTCCCGCAGCTGCAACGCTGGGCAGGGAAGCCGAGTCTCCATGACAACGTTGACGTCACCGGCCCGGGGCTGGGAACTGCCTCCCGCCCCCAGCAGCGGCCAGGCCCAGCCCCAGCCCGGATCTGCAGCAGCTGGGACCCCAGGGGGGTTGGCGCCGCCAACCCTGTCCTCTGACCTTCCCGTCCTGGCCACCAGGGACAGACAGGCGTGAACAGGCCAGCCGGGCTCTCACCTGCCTGCCACCTTCCCGAGATCCCGCTTCTTCCCGCCCTTCCCTTTTGTCCTCAAATTGCTCTCAGCTGGTTGCAAGCGCAACAGACCTTGCTTCCTGTGTCATTAACTGGAAGCCCCTCCCGGGAGAATGTGCATTTTAATAGACTGTGGGGAGTGATGAGCTCGCTGTTCCCTCGACGGCTTCACCTCTGCCTCCGTTTACTCCACAATAAAGAACAACTCCCAGATTATCATACAGCCCCTCCCCCATCCCGGGCGTCTACCCTGTAACAGCTTCCCACTGCCCTAGTGTTGCGACTTCAGAGACCTCGGCTCTCCGCAGCGACCCAGGCCCCCGTACCTCCTCCGGCTCCTCCTCCTCCTCCCTTCCAGGGTCTGTTCCGCCGCCGAATTGCCAGGCTGTGCCTCGGGGCCTCCGCACGTGCTCTTCCCTCTGCCTGCAAGGCTGTTCCCTCCTCCGCCTCCCCTCGGGCTGGAGACTCCAGCTTCTCTCCAGGTCTAGGCTCGCAGGTGAGCTCAGTGCTGCCCCCTCTTGAAGGCGCTCACAGCAGCCTGCTGTCCCGAGGGTGAGGACGGTTAACAATGAAGTGCTGTGTGTTTCCAAACAGCTACAGGAGGCGTCTGAATGTTCTCACCACAAAGCAGTGATCAAGGTTTAGGGTGATGGATTTGCTCGTTACCCTGATTTGATCATTACACAATGTGTACATGTATGGAAACCTCGCGTTACACCCATAAATATGTACCATTGCCAAGTGTATCTGAGACATCCCAAAGTATCTGAGACAGGGCTCAATCAATTGAGTTTATTTTGCCAAGTTTAAGGACGTGCCTGTGACACAGCCTCAGGAGATCCTGATATGTGTCGAAGGTGGTCAAGGTACAGCTTCTTTTTGTGCATTTTAGAGAGGCATAATACATCAGTATGTGCAAGACGGACATTGGTTCCATCTGGAAGGGTGGGACAACTCAAAGGGAGCAGGGGCTTCCAGGTTGTAGGTAGATGTAAATTTTTTCTGTTTGCCAATTGGTTGAAAAGTTATTATCTGTAGTAAGAAATGTCTGAGTCACGGCCAGGTGCGGTGGCTCATGCCTGTAATCTCAGCACTTTGAGAGGCCAAGGTGAGTGGATCACTTGGGGTCAGGAGTTCGAGACCAGCCTGGCCACCATGGTGAAACCCTGTCTCTACTAAAAATACAAAAATTAGCCGGGTGTGGTGGCACATGCCTGTAATCGTAGCTACTTGGCAGGTTGAGGCGAGCTGAACCTGGGAGGTGGAGGTTCCAGTGAGCCAAGATCACGCCACTGCAGTCCAGCCTGGACAACACAGTGAGACCCTGTCAAGAAAAGAAAGAAAAAAGAAACAGAGAGAGAGGGAGAGAGAGAGAAAGGAAGGGAGGGAGGGAGGGAGGGAGGAAGGAAAAAAAGAGCCAGGTGTGGTGGTTCATGCTTGTAATCCCAGCACTTTGGGAGGCCGAGGCGGGTGGATCATGACGTCAGGAGATCAAGACCATCCTGGCGAACATTGTGAAACCCCATCACTACTAAAGTACAAAAAACTTAGCTGTGCATGGTGGCAGTGCCTGTAGTCCCAGCTACTCAGGAGGCTGAGGCAGGAGAATGGCGTGAATCCAGGAGCTGGAGCTTGCAGCGAGCCAAGATCGCGCCACTACTGCACTCCAGCCTGGGCGACAGAGAGAGACTCCGTCTCTAAAAAAAAAAAAAAGAAAAGAAAAAGAAAGGAAGGAAGGAAGGGAGGAAGAAAGAAAGAAAGAAAATGTCTGAGTTGCAATATGGGTTGTGGAGACCAAGATTTTATCATGCAGATAGTGCCTCCACGTAGCAGGCTTCAGAGAGAATAGGTTGTAAATGTTTCTTATCAGACTTAAGGTCTGTGTTAAAGCTGGAGGGTATAATGAGAAGTGTCCAACCCCCTCTTCCAGGACGGCCTGAACTAGATTTTCAGGTTAATTCTAGAATGTCCTTGGCCGAGAGGTGGGGTCCATTCAGAAGGCTGCAGGGCCTTACAATTTTATTTTTGGTTTACAGCATCCGTTAAAAACAAAATAAAATGCAAAACAAAAAGGAAACTGATTTGTATGATCATTTGTTTAGCAGTTGCCTCCACGCCCAGACTGTATATGGCCTGAGGGTGAGGATGGATGGCATTAGTTCTATTCATTCCTGAGTCCCCAGCATGCCAGTCACACAGTGAGTGCACAACACATATTTTCAGACAGCCTTATTGAGGTATAATTCATACACCATTCAGTTCACCCTTAGAAAGTGTGCAGTGCAGTGGTATTTAGTGTATTCAGAACCGTGCAGACCTCACCATGTTGGATTTTAGAATGTTTTCATTACCCAAAAATGATACCCTGTACCTGTGGGTAGTCACCCTTCTATCCCCCATCTCCCTCAGGCCTAAGCAAGCACTAACCTACTTTCTGCTTCTATAGACACTCTGGATGTTCGTATAAATGGAATCACACAGTATGTGGACTTTTGTGACTGGCTTCTTCCACTTAGCACAGACTATTAAAGGTTCTATTTGATACATGTGCTCAATGAATAAATGAATGGGTGACCGGATGAATGAAAGGCTATGAGAAGCCAAGGCAGGGCCCTCTCCTGATGGGATGATGGGCAGTGGAAAGGAGGGCTCTGGGTACACTTTGGGATCCACGTCTAATAAGGATGCAGCTCTGACTGAGTCTACAACTGCCTGCCCCGGGCACATCTCTGAGGGTCTGCAGCCCAAGATCAAAACACCAGTCTTGTGGCCCAACCCCTGAGTTTAGATGTAGGTCAGATGACCTACCCACCGCCCCTCGTTCCACGAGAAGAGCCGCTTTCTATTCTTCACACTGGCATTTTTCATTCATTCATTCATTTATTCCACAGGGTCATGGTTATGATCTACAAGTCCTTTGTAAATGAATATACTCTTTTTTAAAAAAATCAGTTGCAAGAGACAGACGGTGGCTCTCAATTGAGACTTTGGATTAGACCTGGGAATCTTACCTCTCCAAGTCCATTCTGCCAGAACTCATTCCAGGAGGTCATGCCTGAGACCTTTAGTGCTTGGTCTCAGTGTTTGATGGGACAGTGCTCCCAGGGGGATTGGAAGGTCTCTCTGTGAACATGGACGCTAAGTAGAAATGATTTTACCAACACGTAAGTGCTGTCTCAATTCCTGCCCCCTCAGTGCCCCAATTCCTTTTGTTTGGTTTTTGTTTTGTTTTGTTTTGTTTTGTTTTGTTTTTGAGATGAAGTCTTGCTCTGTCGCCTAGGTTGGAGTGCCGTGGCATGATCTTGGCTCACTGCAACCTCTGCCTCCCAGGTTGAAGCAATTCTCCTGCCTCAGCCTCTCAAGTCGCTGGGAGTACAGGCATCTGCCACCACGCCCGGCTAATTTTTCTACTTTTAGTAGAGATGGGGTTTTGCCATGTTGGCCAGCCTGATCTCAAGCCCCTGACCTCAAGTGATCCACCTGCCTCAGCCTCCCAAACTGTTGGGATCACAGGCATAAGCCACTGCACCCAATCAGTGCCACACTCCTTATTATATGGCCACTGCCTTGGCTACTGGTTTATAGAAATTCTAGAACTGCATTGTCTACACAGCAGCCACCAGCTATTCATGGCTGCTACGGAGCATTTGCAATGTAGCTGGTGTGAACTGAGATGTGCTCTAAATGCAAAACACACACCAGATTTTGAAGACTTAGTATGGGGGAAAAATATGTCAACTATTTCATTAGTCATTTTTTATATTGACTACACATTGAAATAATATTTTGGATATGTGAGGTTAAATAAAATATATTGTCACAGCATTTTGGGAGGCCAAGGCAGGTGGATCACCTGAGGTCAGGAGTTGGAGACCAGCCTGGCCAACGTGGTGAAACCCGGTCTCTACTAAAAATACAAACAAATTAGTCAGGCGTGGTGGCAGGTGCCTATAATCCCAGCTACTCGGGAGGCTGAGGCAGGAGAATCACTTGAATCCGGGAGGCGGATGTTGCAGTGAGCCAATAACACGCCATTGTACTCCAGCCTGGGCGACAAGAACGAAACTCCGTCGAACGAACAAATGGACGAAAGAAGGAAAGAAAGAAAGAGAGAGGGAGGGAGGGAGAGAGAGGGAGACAGAGAGAGAGAAAGAAAGAAAGGAAAGAAAGAAAGAAGAAAGGAAGGAAGGGGAGAGATAGAAAGAAAAGGAAGGAAGGAAGGAAGGAAAGAAAAAAAAGAAACAAAAGAAGAGAAAATATATTGTCAAAATTAATTTCACCTGTTTCTTCCTCCTTTTTCAAATGTGGCTACCATAATATTTAAATTTATCTATGTGGCTTGTCTTCTATTTCTTTTAAACAGGGTACAGGTATGGTCTGAAGCATCCCGTATCTGTGATGGACACCTCCCCAGGGCTGTGAAATGCATTACTGCTGTTCACAAAACAGCCCACAGGGAATCATTGTCTCCCACCTGCCCTGCCCAGCAGTAGCCAGCGGATGGGTAGGGAGAGCCCCAGAGAGGAGCTGTTTCTAGGGTAATCCTGGTCCCAGGAAATAGTGGGATTGCAGAGCCTCCTTCCCAGTGGATCTGAAAGCCCTGTCTCCTCCCTGGCAAATCAAAGAGGAGGAACATGCCTGGTGTTCTGGGGGGAAACGGTGCATTGCTCTTGCCGGCACAGTTACAGAACAAACGGCCTAGAGATCTGTCACCAGGAGCGAGGAGTCTCTTCCATCCTGTCCTCATCCTTCTGGTTCTGCAGAGATGACCCAAAATGCTCCAGAGAAGGTTTCATGGCCCCAAAAGGCAGGTTTCACTACAGTGATGAGTGGATCCGGCACGTGGATTTCTTTGCTGACAGGCGTCTCCCTGACAAATCGGAGGGAAGCTAGCCCAGGCTTCTTGTACATGCAACCTATGCAGTCACACAGAACTGAGCTTAAAAGGGTCCTGTGCTTGGCTTAATGCTCTGCTAATGTTTTCTTAAAATTCTTAATCATTTTTGGAACAGGGAGCTTGCATTGTCATTTGTCACTGGGCTCTGCAATTGACGTCACCAGCTCTGAGCCCAGGCCTGCTCCAAATTGAAAGTGCACAAGAAATACCTGAAGATCTTGTTAATACACAGATTCTGACTCAGGAGGTCTGGGGTGAGCCCTGAAGCTCTGCATTTCTCATGAGCTCTGCAGGAATGCTGATGCCGCCGGCCCACAGCCAGACATTGAGCAGCAAGGCTTCTAGACCAGCGGTCTCAGCCCTGGCTGCACACGAGACTCAGTTAACAAGCTTTTCCACATCACACATCCAGGCCCCACCCCACAGTCAGCAGGTTTTAAAGCTCCTCAGGTGATTCCAATGTGTAGCCAAGGCTTCTAAGGCAGCGCTTCTCAAATTCCGTGTGCACACAAATCAGCTGCAGACGTTGTTAACAATGCAGATTGGGCAGGGCACAGTGGCTCATGCCTGTATTCCAAGCACTTTGGGAGACTGAAGTGGGCAGATCACCTGAGGCCAGGAGTCTGAGACCAGCCTGGTCAACATGGCAAAACCCTGTCTTTACTAAAAATACAAACAATTAGCCAGGTGTGGTGGCGGGCACCTGTAATTCCAGCTGCTCAAGAAGCTGAGGCAGGAAAATTGCTCGAACCTGAGAGGCGCAGGCATAGACTACAGTGAGCTGAGATCATGCCATTGCACTCCAGTCTGTGCATCAAGGGTGAAACTCCATCTCAAAGAAAAAAACAAAAAGCCAAAAAAAAACCAATGCAGATTCAGGCCTGGTGTGGTGGCTCACACCTGTAACCCCAGTACTTTGGGAGTCTGAGGTGGGAGGGTCGCTGGGGCCCATGAGCCCAAGAGTTCAAGGCTGCAATGAGCTATGATCACTGAATTGCACTCCAGCTTGGATGACAGAATGAGACCCTATCTCTAAAATAAACTAGTCTGGGTGCAGTGGCTCACACCTGTAATCCCAGCACTTTGGGAAGCCAAGGCAGGCAGATCACTTGAGACCAGGAGTTCAAGACCCGCCTGGCCAAAACGGTGAAACCTTGTCTCTACTAAAAATACAAAAAATAGCTGAATGTGGTGGTGGGTGCCTGTGGTCCCAGCTACTTGGGAGGCTGAGGCAGGAGAATCACTTGAACCTGGGAGGTGGAGGCTGCAGCGAGACAATATTGTGCTACTGCGCTCCAGCCTGGTTGAGAGAATGAGACTCCATCTTAAAAATAAAATAAAGTAAAATAATGAAAATGCAGATTCTGATTCGTCATGTCCAGGTGGATCCTGAGACTGCATTTCTAGCAAACTCTCCTGCCATACGAAGGCTGTGCATACCTGGATCACATGTGGAGTAGCAAAGCTCTAGACTCAGTCAATTGTCTATTTCTGGTTAGCATCAGCATTGGAGTGGGGACAGAAAGCAAAGGCAGCACTAGGGTTTTCAGGGCCTCGTCTGTATGTGGGTGGAGCACACTGAAAAAATAAAGTCGACTATCCCACCATGTATACATGTGTAGGTTGTGCACTGCACAAGTATGCCACATCTATGGGAGTCCGTTCCCACCATAGGTTTGTATATTTATGATGACAATTTTCCAGCAGATGGCAGTAGAGTGTTTTAAGGAAGGGACACAAGGTTCACCAAGAGGATTCATAAGGATGGGCAGGTTGCTTTGATAGAAGTCAGGGTGCCACCACTCCCTCTCCCGAGTCCAGACACAACAGAGAGGAGGAATAGCCACCTTTTCATTGAAAGAAAAAACCTCGCTGGGCACAGTGGATCACACCTGTAATCCCAGTACTTTGCGAGGCTGAGGCAGGAGAATTACTTGAATCCAGGAGTTCGAGACCAGCCTGGGCAAAGAAGGGGGGCCCTCATCTCTTAAAAACAAAAAATTGAAAATTGAAAAATTAGCAAGGCATGGTGGTGTACACCTGGAGTCCCACCTGCTCAGGAGGCTGAGGCAGGAGTATCTCTTGAGCTTAGGAGTTGGAGGCTGTAGTGAGCTAAGAGGTACGATTGAACCACTGCACTGCACCCTGAGTAACAGAGTGAGACCCTATTTCAAAACAAAACAAAACAAAAAAATCTTTTTTGATGTTGCTTTTTTTATTGAGATGAAATACATGAAACATAAACCATTTAAAATTTTTTTATTTCAGTGATGTTTAGAATATTCACAATGTGTGTGACCACCACCTCTAGTTATAAAACATCTTCCTCATCCCAAAAGAAAACCCCACAACCACTAAGCAGTCACTGCCCATTCTTCCTTCCCTCCCATCCCTGGCAAACACCAGTCTGCTTTCTGTCCCTATAGATTTGCCATTTTGGGATGTTCCAAATACAGAATCCTACAATATGTGGTCTTTTGTGTCTGGATAATTTCACCTAGCATGAGGTTTTTGAAGTTCATCTGAATCATAGAATGTATCAGCATTTCATTCCTTTTTATGACCAAAAAGTATTCCATTGTCTCTATGTACCACATTTATATATTTATTTATTTGTGATGGACAAAATTTCTCTTTTAATTTTTTTTTTTATTATTTTGGACAGAGTTTTGCTCTTGTTGCCCAGGCTGGAGTGCAATGGTGCGATCTTGGTTCACTGCAACCTCGCCTCACGGATTCAAGTGATTGTCCTGCCTCAGCCTCCCAAGTAGCTGGGATTACAGTCACGCACCACCACACCTGGCTAATTTTGTATTTTTAGTAGAGATGGGGTTTCTCCATGTTGGTCAGGCTGGTCTCCAACTCCTGACCTCAGGTGATCCACCTGCGCTGGCCTCCCAAAGTGCTGGGATTACAGGTGTGAGCTACCGTGCCTGGCTCCTCTTTTACAATTTTATTTACTTTTTCCTCTGCTTTTAAAGGCAACGTAAATGGACAAAATTTTAAGTGTTTCCACTTGATGCCACTTTTTAAAAGTTGATGTGCAACATATATAGTAACTTACACAAATCTTAAGTGTAGAGCTCTGTGAATGTGTAAACATCTGTGTAACCACAGATCAAGATGTGGAACACAGAAAGTTCCCTTCTCGCCTTTGTATTTGTCCATTTTCACACTGCTGTGAAGATACTACCTGAGATTGGCTAATTTATAAACAAAGGAGGTTTAATTGACTCACAGTTCTGCATGGCTGGGGAGGCCTCAGGAAACTTACAATCATGGCAGAAGGGGAAGCAAGCACGTCCTTCTTCACTAGGCGGCAGGAGAGAGAAGAATAAATGAGACAGGAACTTCCAAACACTTATAAAACCATCAATCTCGTGAGAACTCACTCACTGTCGTGAGAACAGCATGGGCAAAACTGTTCCCATGATCCAATCACCTCCACAATGTTTCTCCCTCGACACCTGGGGATTACAATGCAAGATGTGACTTGGGTGGGGACGCAGAGCCTAATGGTATCACCCTTCCCAGTCAATAACAACCCCCCTTACAGAGATAACCAGTATTGTGACCTCTATCGTCATAGATGATTTGTGCCTATTCATGAATTTCTACAAATTGAATCATACAGCAAATCCTTTGTTTCTGGCTCCTGCCACACAATGTAATACTTACCCAATTATTTCGTGTCATTGTGCATATCAGTCGTCAGTTCTTTTTCTCCTGTTTTGTAGAATTCCATCTTATGAATATGTCACCGTTTATCTTTCCGTTCTCCCGTTAATGGAGACACTTGTATTGCTCCACTGTTTGGCTTTCCCACACTTGGTTTATTCATTCTTCTGACAGTGGACATTTGGGTTGCTTCCACTTTTTCGCTGTTATAACTAATGCCACTATAAACATTCTTATTTGTGTCTTCTGGTGGATGGATGAGCTCAGTGCTCTTGAGCTCTTCTCCTGCACATGCAGGAGTGGAGTTGCAGGGTCCTAGAGTAGGCATATGTTTAGCTTTAGTAGGTAGGCTCTCCAAAGTGGTTGAACCCATCTATCCTCCCATTAGTGGTGCATGAGAGTTTCTTTCAGCAACCACCTCCATCTCTGAAAACAATGCAAACTGGTTCTCAGGCTCCCAATGGCAGAGCCCTACCAGGTTGGCCAGGAGGCCCCTCTGTCACTGATGGTCCAGGAAGGTATACCTGGTGACTGTGCAGTTTTCCTGGTAGAGTCTTCCTGGCCCGCCTCAGGAAGGGCTGCCCCTTCACCCTATTCCTCTGTCCTCTAACATGGTTAGTCACTGTCTTAGTCTGGGCTTTCCTAGGAGCAGACACTGAGATAAAGATTTTCATTTAAGACTTGGTCCCAGGAAATACCAATGGGACAACGGGAAAATGAAGTGGAGAAGGGAAGGAAATCCTAACAAGCCCGTGAGCACTGAGGGCAGCTGGAGATCAATCCCAGGGAGGGACCCTGGGAGCCAGAGGAGAACATGGGCTTCAGAACTCTACACTCCCCATGAGGAGTGAGGGAGCTGGGGTATTGATACACCACTTCCCATATGTCATTGGTTGAGGGCTGCTGCCTGGGCAGACGTGTTAATTCTAGGCCCTTGCAGCCTGCCTTAGGAAATAAGCCAAGGAAACTGAAAGTCAGCCTTGACTCCGTGTGCACCCTCCCTCCATACCAACCACCATGTGCTGCCATTTTAAGCCTGAGCTTCCCTTGAATCTGTGTGTTTCTCCACAGGGTCCAAGCCCCAGACCCATACTCATCCATTTACCAACAGTGGAGGGATCTTCCCACAGTGCCTGGGTTATAACCTTGGCTCTCTCCCCTGCTTACCGTGGACCTTGACCAAGAGATCCAGACTTTCCTGGCCTCCACTTCCCCGTCAATAAGGGGTCATGTTAGCATCTGCCTTGTAGGCTTGCTTCAGTGTAGTCCTATAAAATCATTCCTACTGCGCCTGGAGCACAGAGGGTGCTATGTAAGTGTTTTGTTTTAAAAATAAGTAAAACAATTGCAACCTTTTTTTACAATTGCAACCTTTTTTTTTACAATTGTGCATACCTCTCAGGACAGATCCCAGACTCCTAAATATGATTCATTAGTCTTTGGCTGGTCTCACCTCCACCTTCCCCTAACAGTGTGCTGCATGATGGCCCTAGGACATACATCCACCTGGAACCTGTGAATGTGACCTTATTTGGAAAAACAGTCTTTGGGGCCCGGTGTGGTGGCTCACACCTATAATCTCAACACTTTGGGAGGCTGAGGTGGGAGGATCACTTGAGCCCAGGAGTTCAAGGCCAGACTGGGCAACATAGTGAGACCCCATCTCTACAAAACATTTTTAAAAATTAGCTGGACATGGTAGTGCACGCCTGTAGTCCTAGCTACTACAAGATTGAGGCAGGAAGATTACTTGAGTATGGGAGTTCGAGGCTGCAGTGAGCCACGGTTGTGCCACTGTACTGTAGCCTGGGTGACAGAGCCAGACCCAGAAAGAAAGAGAGAGGGGAGATGAGGAGAGAGAGAGGAGAGGAGGGGAGGGGAGGAGACTGGACTGCAAGGATTGCAGTTTTGATTAAGGATCTCAAGACGAAGTCATCCAGGATCGTCCAGGCGAGCCCTGAGTTGCTTCCACTTTTTGGCTATTAAGTCCAGTGGCATGTGTCCTTATAAGAAGGGAGAGAACAGACAGGTGATGAGGCCATGTGAAGACAGAGGTGGAGGCTAGTGCTGCAGCCACAAGCTAAGGAGCACCAGGAGCCACTGGAAGCTGCAGGGGTAGGGCATGGGTCCTCCCCGGTGCCTTCAGAGGAAGCACAGCTCTGCCTACAACTTGATTTTAGGCTTCTCCAAACTGCTAGAGAACAAGTTTCTATTGTTTTAAGCCACCCAGTTTGTGGTAAGTTGCTACAACTGATATACTCTGTAACCAAGTACTTAGTAACAAAGTATCCAAAAGGAGGCCACTTAAAATGAGATTCATCTTCATCCTCTCACAGGCTGGCAGCTAGAAATCCCAGTCTTGGTGTCTTTCTGAGGGCTGTGAAAAGGAAGCTGCCACATCCTCCCTCCTGGCTTCTGGTGTTCACTGGCCATCTTTGGCTTGCGACTGTACCACTCTAGTCTCTGCCTTCATCCTCATGTGGCCTCTCCCTGTCTCTGTTCCTTCTCTCTGACATCCCTCTATGCATATCTCTGTGTCCAAAATTTCTCCTTCCAGCTGGGCATGATGGCTCATGCCTGTAATCCCAGCACTTCAGAAGGCTGGGGCAGGTGGATCACTTGAGGCCAGGAGTTCGAGACTGCCTGGCCAACATGGTGAAACCCCATCTCTACTAAAAATACAAAAAAAAAAAATAGCCAGACGTGATGGTACACGCATGTAATGGCAGCTACTCGGGAGACTGAAGCAGGAGAATCACTTGAACCTGGGAGGCGGAGGTTGCAGTGAGCGGAGATCACACCACTGCACCCCAGCCTGGGCGACAGAGCAAGACTCCAAAAAAAAAAAAAAAAAAAAAAAATTCTCCTTCTCAAATTGATACCAGTCATATTAAACTTGTGCTCACCCTAATGATCTCACTTTAACTTGATCACCTCTGTAAAGACCCTATTCCCAAATAAAGTCACATTCTGAGGAACTGCAGCTGAGGATTTCAACCTCTCTTTTCTGGGGGATACTATTTAACCCTGATAATAGCACCCCCACCAAGCCCATCGCACTTCCCACTGGCCGTTCCCAGCCTATATCCAGCTCTGGTCTGTGGCCAAGTCTTTGCACACTCCCTTTTCCCCTCTGGTGACTCAGCAAACATTTTATTCTTCATTCTGTACAATATCACCTCCTCCAGGAAGTCTCCCGTGATGCCCATAGGCCTGGGTTCACTGTCCACCATCTGTGCCTGTCATAGTGTCCTGTCATGGCATTTGTCATGCAGTACGTGACTGACTCCTTGTCAGCATGCTTGGGTGCTGCTGAGCCTCCGGAGGACAAGGGCCATGTCTCTTGCTGCTGTTTCTTCTTTCTCTAAACCACTTTACTGCGGTCTAATCAACATACAAGAAGCTGTACATATTTAACTCACACAACTCAATGAGTATGAAGATGAGTATACAGCCGTGAAACCATATTGAAACCGCCTTTGCAAAATTATAACAGAATAAATTATGGCAGTGAAAGAAATCAGACCTAACCGACTCCATCTTGCTTCTAACCTTTAAGCTGTCCTTGTTCATTCCTGGACTTACGCCAAACTAACTTTGGGAAGGAGTTCAGTTCATGGTTTGACTCTGAAACAAAATTGGTAACAGCCGTTTCCCAGAAAGACCCCCCCTTCTTGCTTGAGGACCAGACTGCCTTTGCAGGACTAAGAAGTTAGCTACAAGATTAGAAATTACAGTTTACGGGTCATGCAGCCTCTGGCTCCAAGAGTATGCACCTTCCCCAGATTGCTCCTGGGGATAACATCACAGTCTATGCCATAAACCTTTCCATCTCCTTCAAAAGTTTCCTCCCACCCTAGTTATTTGTTACCATGATTGTGTGTGATAATAACATCTCCATGCTTAGCAAATTTTAAGTATATACTATAATATCGTTAACTATGGTCATTCACCATATGGTACATCTCAAGGGCTTTTCCATCTTGCATACCTGAAACTTTGTTCCCTTTGACGAATATCTCCCCACTTCCTCCTCCCGTCAGCCCTTGGCAACCACCATTCCACTTTCTGTTTCTATGAGTTTGATTATTTTAGATTCCTCATTTAAGTGGTATCGTGCAGTATCTGTCCTGTGCCTGGTTTATTTCGCTTCGCACACCATGCCTTCCAGCTTCCTCCACATTGTTGCAAATAGCAGGATTTCCTTCTTCGTAAAGGCGTAAAGGAACACCACTTTGGAATGGTGTTGCATTGTGTGTATATCACATTTTCTTTATCCATTCATCTGCTGATGGACAATTGGGCTGATTCTGTATCTTGACTGTCATGGATAGTACTGCAGTGAACATGACAGCGCAGGTCTCTTCTCTAGATCCTGGTTTTAATTTCTTTGGATAAGTCCCCAGAAGTGTGATTGCTGGATCATATATGCTAGTTCTGTTTTTCGTTTTTTAAGGAAGCGCCATACTGTTTTCCATAGTTGCTATCCACCAATTTACATTCTCAGGGACAAGGTACCAGGGTTCCCCTTTTGTCTGCACCCTCGCCAACATTTGTTGTCTTTTGTTTTTGATAATAGCCACACCTCACAGGTGTCAGATGGTATCTCACTGTGGTTTTCATTTGCATTTCCTTGATGATAAGTGCCTTTTTTTTCCTTCTTTTTTTTTTTTTTGAGACGGAGTCTCACTCTGTCACACAGGCTGGAGTGCAGTGACGTGATCTCAGCTCACTGCAACCTCTGCCTCCCAGGTTCAAGCAATTCCCCTGCCGCAGCTCCCAAGTAACTGGGTTTACAGGGGTTCACCACCATGCTGGGCTAATTTTTTGTATTTCTAGTAGAGACGGGGTTTCACCATGTTGGCCAGGCTAGTCTTGAACTCCTGACCTTGTGATTTGCCTGCCTCAGCCTCCCAAAGTGTTGGAATTACAGGCATGAGCCACCGTGCCCAGCCCCTTTGCCCATTTTTATTTCTTTTTTTTTTTTTTTTTTTTTTTT
>NC_045450.1:66402939-66414038 GCF_002776525.5 Piliocolobus tephrosceles | reverse complement strand
GACGTAGTCTGGCGCTCTGTCGCCCAGGCTGGAGTGCAGTGGCCGGATCTCAGCTCACTGCAAGCTCCGCCTCCCAGGTTTACGCCATTCTCCTGCCTCAGCCTCCCGAGTAGCTGGGACTACAGGCGCCCGCCACCTCGCCCGGCTAGTGTTTTTGTATTTTTTAGTAGAGACGGGGGTTTCACCATGTTAGCCAGGATGGTCTCGATCTCCTGACCTCGTGATCCGCCCGTCTCGGCCTCCCAAAATGCTGGGATTACAGGCTTGAGCCACCGCGCCCGGCCAGCCCATTTTTATTTCTATCAAACAAATTCTGACACACTTTTGCCCATTTATTTATTTATTTATTGAGACAGAGTCTCGCTCTGTCACCCAGGCTGGAGTGCAGTGGTGCGATCTTGGCTCACTGCAAGCTCTGCCTCCCGGGTTCACACCATTCTCCTGCCTCAGCCTACCAAGTAGCTGGGACTACAGGCACCCACCACCACGCCTGGCTAATTTTTTGTATTTTTAGTAGAGACAGGGTTTCACCGTGTTAGCCAGGGTGGTCTTGATCTCCTGACCTCGTGATCCGTCCACCCCGGCTTTCCAAAGTGACGGGATTACAGGCGTGAGCCACCGCGCCCGGCCCCTTTGTCCGTTTTTTGATTGGGCTATTTGGTTTTTTGTTACTGAGCTGTAGGTCTTTTGCTGCTTCTCACATGTTTTCTAGCACTCCCCCTGGACCTGTTGGAAGTGGGTCCTCAGTAATGAATTGCTGGATGCATGAATGGATGAACGAGGCCAAGCCCTTTTCCAAGATTCTCTGAACTCTTTTTTCTTATTGTGCTCTTGGGGAGCTTCTAGCAAAGTCTAAGTACCTTTAGAGCAGCCTGTCAGTCACAAATGACAGCTCAGCTTACCAGGTTCTCATGTTGCACGACTGTGGGGAGCGCCATTCACACTGCAGTGTAAGTGACCGGAAGACAGCACATTCTAAGACAGGTGCTGTAAGTGGGGCAACCTGGAGATGTGCACTGCCGGGCAGCCCCAGCACTGAGTTTGTAAGAATCCAATTGTTGCTCTCTTGGGTGATCTTCACACTGCTCCCAAAGACAGGATCTGTCTTAAATTTCCTGAATTAATACTCCTGTCCCAGGTGTGGGGTTAGATTTCTGTTGGACTCTCACTGGGTCCATCTGGGGCCGGCACCAACAGTTGCTGGTTTTGCTTGGAGGTGGGGGACGGTCATTGAGGTAGGTCCTCGCAGAGGACCCCTCAGAGAGAAGAGAATTATGGAGAAAAGGAAGGAAGTGCTAGCTATGAAGGGTGGGTGGGGCTCCAGGCTAGGTAATTAACAAGGGACGCAGAGGCACCCAGGAACCAGGAACCGAGGGGAGCTCTTACCACTGCCGGGTTGAAGGACGAGGGGAGTACACGGTGTAACTCAGTGCAGCTGGGAGGAGGCACAGGTCAGGTGTGAGCATCACAGAGGTGCAGGCAGGCAGGGGTTAGGGACGCTGAGGCACCCAGGAACCAGCAAGAGGCAGTTCCCAGGCTAAGGCTGAAGGGGTGAGACAGGGAGCTGCGTTACTTCGAGGGCTGGAATCCTGGTGGGCAACCCACGGAGGGAGGCAACTCCTGCCAACAACAGGCACAGAGGCTGGGATGCCAGGGAAGACAACCCCTACTTCTTCCAGCAGGGAGCCTGCATTCTCTAGCCTCACCCAGTGGGCAGAGGAGCTCAGCTGCTGCCAGGCAGAGCAGGGAGGAGGGCTGAGAGTGGCCCCCGGCTGCACCTTTCCCCAACCCTTAGAGCAAGGAACCCTTAGAGCAATGAATGCCAGGCCCTGCGCCAGTAGAGAGGGCAAGATGGAACAGGCTGAAGTGTCTGGCTCACGCATGCGCATGTTTGTACCAGTAGCTGGTCATCTGGTCCGAGGATGGGATCTCAGGGAGCCAAGGGCTTTTTGGACTGTTCATTTGATGCCCTTGGTGAGGCCTGCCCATCACCCCCGCAGTCAAGAGCCCTCCTGTCGTTTTCCATAGTGCCTGCGTTTCCTGGGTGACCCGAGGAAGGCACTGCTGAGTGACTGACACTCTCATCCTTTTTTATTTTTTTGAGATGGAGTCGCACTCTGTCGCCCAAGCTGGAGTGCAGTGGCGAGATCTCGGCTCACTGCAACATCCACCTCCCAGGTTCAAGTGATTCTCATGCCTCAGACTCATGAATAGCTGGGATTACAGGTGTGGGTCACTATACCTGGCTAATTTTTGTATTTTTAGGAGAGATGGGGTTTCACTATATTGGCCAGGCTGGTCTCGAACTCCTGACCTCAGGTGATCCACCCACCTCGGCCTCCCAAAGTGCTGGGATTATAGGTAGGAGCCACCGCACCCAGCCTTCTCGCTTTTCTTTCTTTCTTTCTTTCTTTTTTGAGACGGAGTCTCGCTCTGTTGCCCAGGCTGGAGTGCAGTGGCCGGATCTTGGCTCACTGCAAGCTCCACCTCCCGGGTTCACGCCATTCTCCTGCCTCAGCCTCCCGAGGAGCTGGGACTACAGGCACCCGCCACCTCGCCCAGCTAATTTTTTCTAGTTTTTTTTTAGTAGAGACGGGGTTTCACCGTGTTAGCCAGGATGGTCTCGATCTACTGACCTCGTGATCCGCCCGCCTCGGCCTCCCAAAGTGCTGGGATTACAGGCGTGAGCCACCGCGCCCGGCCCTTCTCGCTTTTCTTAAAAAGACTTGGCAGAGGCCTCTAGAAGGAGGCCACCAGGGCACAGAGAGAGGTGTGGACAGGTGGGGCAGGTAGCAGAGGGAGCTGGATGGTGTGGGAAGGACAGGGTGGAGGCTGGCAGAGGCAGCTCCAGCCAGAGTCTCTGGAGAGATGACTTCGGGCCGGGCCCACGGTGGAGAGGCAGAGGACTGGGTCATGGACATCCTGGGTTTCTGTCAGCATGTGGGGGCAGGACATGCCTGGGCTGAGGACAAGGACACCCCTGCTGAGCTGGGGGACCCTGAAGGGTGACTGGTTTAAGAAGAGGGGTGAAGATAAAGCATTTTTTCTCTTTTTTTGTTTTTGAGACAGAGTCTTGCTCTGTCGCCAGACTGGAGTGCAGTGGCACAATCTCGGCTCACTGTTATGTCCGCCTCCCGGTTTTAAGGGATTCTCCTGCCTCAGCCTCCCGAATAGCTGGGACTACAGGCACGCGCCACCGCGCCCCGCTCATTTTTGTATTTTTAGTAGAGACAGGGTTTCACCATGTTGGCCAGGATGGTCTTCATGTCTTGACCTTGTGATCTGCCCACCTCAGCCTCCCAAAGTATTGGGACTACAGGCGTGAGCCACCGCACCCGGCCGTCAGCCAGGATGGTCTCGATCTCCTGACCTCGTGATCCGCCCGTCTCGGCCTCCCAAAGTGCTGGGATTACAGACTTGAGCCACCGCGCCCGGCCAAAATAAAGCATTTCTTTTTGGACTTGTCAAGACTGCCTCTGGAGACATCTAGGGGGAGTAGGCAGCTGAAGTGTGGGTCTAGGAACCTGGCACTGACCAGCAGCACAGCATCACCTGGAAGCTCGTCAGGAATGCAGATTCCCAGGCCCCACCTAGAGCTGTGGCATCAGTATCTTCGTTTCCACAAGACCCCCCAGGTGGATGGAGGGCACATTCCGTGGAGTAGCTCTGGGCTAGAGCTTTTGTAAGGCCCTGCTGAACAGCAGCATTGAGCGTTGGTCTATGACGCGGAGTCTCACCTGGGGAGCGAATTGTTCCCCACGGGACACGTGGCAACATCTGGAGACACTCCGGTTGTCATAAATGGGGAAGGGGTGCTACTGCTGGATAGAAGCCAAGGATGCTGTTCAATGTCTGGCGACGAACACAACAGCTCCCTGCAACAAACACGGCTCCGGCCCCACTAGCCAACAGCAGCCAGGGTGCTGAGCCCTGGTCCTCAGGAAGTGCGTGCAGATGAAAGTGAGGGCGTCCCAGTACTGTCGGAGCCTCGGACTTCCCACCTGGGCTTCGCCCCCTCCTTGGACCTTATCCCCCCGGGCGCCGAGACACCGCACACAAAGGCCAGACACCGATGAGTCACTTACAGTTTATTTTTGCCTGAAAGTATTTCACATCTCTTTGTACACAGCTACGTGACAGTAGTATTAACCATCAGGAAAAGCAACAGTGCGAGGGGAAAGGTGGCATGTCTTGTTTCTTCTTTTTTTTTTTTTTTCTTTTTAATTTTTTTTTTTCTTCTGCTTCTTCCTGCACCAGAGTGCTGTGAAGTATGGGACTGGAGGGGCGCGGGGAGAAAAAAAAGAAAACCAAACAACTAAAAACAACAACAAAAAACAAAACACAAAACGGAACACACTCACACACACACGAAATAAAACCTGGCACGGAAAATGAATTAAGACTGGAACCCAGTTTCTTTTTTTTTTCCTTTTTTAAAAAAATGAGGGCATCGTAGGGGGGTAATAAAGTCTACCTAGCAAAGTATAAAACGACAAAAGCATGGTTTCCATTGAATAAGATTAAATATATATAAAACAAGTACACTGACTGTGGGGTAGGTTTGGAGGTGCCGGAGGAGGGAAGTATTTGTGCTAAACCAACAGAAAAAAGGGCTGGGGGGAGAGGGGGACCCCAAATAAACCATCAACGGGCTGTTCTGTACAGTGAGGGCTTGTTAAGAAAAAGCCGACTGTTTATAAAAGAAACGGAGGTTGGTTTGTCTTCGGAACAGGTGGGGACAGAAGGAGTGTCTTCGTTGCAGTGGTCACACGTGGAAGGTGGGGGGGGGGCAGTCGGGCTGGCGGAGGCAACGTATCTCTCTTTTCCCAAGAGACCATGCAGAGAGGCGGGCATGCATGGGGCCACGTGAAGCACACGATGGCAGGGGGAGCCCATGGGTGACAGAGTCTCCGTTGGGGACGGGGGACAGCAAAGGCTGACAGGGACAGGAGCTCCCTGGTGGTGGGGAACAGCTCTTTTTATCGGGGTGGACTGGAGAGGGCGGGTTAGCAGCCTCCCGTTCAAGTCTAAAAGGCGCCGAGAGAAAGAGCCTGGGCCTTCGAGGAGCGAGGGGATCTCAGTCCTTCCTCCTCCTCCAGCCTGAGCCCCACCTCGTGAGGGAGTTGGAGACATGTGGAAATCAGAAACGCACAGTGGTGGGTGGGGGAGGTGGGCAGACAGACAGACAGACAGACAGACGAGAGAGCATTAGCATAAGAGAATCCATCACGAAAAAACAATTAATTGTTCCAAGGAGGTTCTTTTTTTCTCTTTTTGTTGTCTGTTTGTTTCCTTTAAAAAAATAACAATACTACTACCACTAACCCGAGAGCTGACTGGTTTCTACAGTACTACACGCCGGGGCGGGGTGGGGGGGCGGGAGGGCGGGGGGGGGGGGGGGGGGCGAAGGCTTCATAAATAAGAGGCGGGTCCCAGACCCGCAATTTGTCAACATGTCTTAAATAGGTGCATTATTTAAATCTTATGTACAACAAGAATCACTTTGCATAGCAATGGTGAGGACACAGGACGGGTGCAGTGATGTGACTGGGTCTTCTTGTCCCAAGGGCGGGGGGCGAGTTCGCAGCTCAGCTCGGAGCCTCTAGGAAGAAAGCATCCTCCGTCCGGCCCGCTACGGTGGCATCAGAGTTGACTTTTCCCACACGACGGCATCAAACACAAAGGCAAAGAAAATCCACAAAGGGTCCCCCACCCCCCAGCCCACCCCCAACCCCCTCCCCGACCCGCTGATGCTCCTCTTGTTGCTACAAAGTCCACTTTAGATCAGGTCAAAGGTTCCAATGACGAAGCTAAAAGAATTCGGTGGGGGCTGGGCGTGCTTGTGGACCCCCTCCCCCCCCCCTCCCCCCTCCGCCCCCAGAAAGACTCCCCATCTATCTCACAGCCAGGGCACCAGGGTGGGACCCCAGGACCGGCTGCTCTGCGGCTTAGTCAAGAGTTGTTTTGTCGCGGTTGCAAATGTCTTCCTGCTTCGAGCTGGGAGCTTCACCACGCTTCAGTGTAGCGCACATCCACTTCCTTCAAATTGGGAAGCTTGGCCTGCGGGCAGCAATAGGGGTCCTTGTCACGCGTAGGCCGTCCCCTTGCAGAAGCTGACAGTACCTGACTCCACCCACACTGCCAGCTGGGGGTCCCTGCCACCCTCTCCCCACCTTGGTGCTGTGGGCTCCCTGGGCTCTTGGAGGGTTGGGTGGCCTTAGGCAAAGAACAGAGCAGGTGGGATGTGCCCTGGCCCCAGAGAAACCAGGCAGTGGGGCTCCCATGCCCCCACCTCAGACAGGCTTCGGGCTCTGTCTTCGCAAGTGGAAGCACTGGGGTTTGAACCCAGGTCCTGCCACTTGCTGCTGCATGACCGTGGGCAGATAACCCAGCCTCTCGGAGCCCCTCAGTGTCTTCCTGTGTGGGCCAATCTCATTCTAGTCCCTGGCCCAAAGGATGGTGCTGGGGGTTAAATAGCAAATGCAGAAAGCCCAGGGCACCGTTATAAGCCCTGTGAAAGGAAACTGTTCTTATTTTTACTGTTAGTGATATTCTCATCGTTAGCAGAAAATGGACAGGGTGAGCGACGCGGATCCCAGTAAGTCCCAGGTACCCGGGCTTTGCCTTAGATGCTTCCCACTTGGGGCTTCCCCTTCGCTGGATGCACTGCTAGACTCTACGATTCCACCTGCTGCGTCTCTCCATTGTTTTCTGCTTTCTGTTTCGGCTACCCACACTTCCACTCTTCTTTTATAAACAGTTGGCTTCTTTTCTCAACAAGCCTCCACTAAACAGAGAGGTAGCTGCCTCCTAACTGGCCTCATGCCTTTACTTCCTCCCTCCCAACTTTCCTGTACATTGCCCAGCATACCAGCATACTTTTTGGACGCACGCACACATACGTATGCATGAACATGCACACATGTACACACACGCACACGCAATTCCTCACTGCTGCTCTCCTGTGCTCAACAACCCTCAATGGCTCCCCACTGCCCAGGCAGAGGTCACAGGTGGGGACCTGCAACCACCTGCAGTGCTATAAAGCATACTAAGCCAGCCTTTCAAAATTAGGAGACTTGGCAGAAGAATCTAGATTTCAAGGTTCTCTTGAAAAATGGGAAGGTCTGGCCAGACTGGGCAGTGAACAGAGGGGCGTGGCCTGCCTGGCACTGCGCATAGGCTCCTCCTCCAAAGGATAAGCAGCTGCTGTTTGCTGGAGTCCCCTCCACAGGGAGGCCGGTCACAGGCTGGCAGCATCAAGTTGGCACCATGTCTCTCTCAAATGTGTGAAAATGAAAAAATCGACTGAAAGTGATTTTTCTTCCCGAGTGGCCTTTCCTGCACTCCTCATGTCCTCTTTCCAGCTTGTTCTCAGTAGCGTCTGACTTTCAGCCTCTGAACTCAAGACAATCCAGGCACCATTTCTCAAACATGAGTGTGCACAGGGATCCCCCCGGGTGGGGTTACCTGGGGTGGCCTGGATCCTGCATTTCTGTTGGCCCCCAAGTGGTGCCAAGGGCGCTGATCTGCAGATGCCACCTTGAGTGCTGAGGTCTAAACGCTGGGGTGAGTGATTTGCTGGCTGTGTCCCTGCCACCTGCTGTGTCCCATACATCCTCTCTGGGACCTCACTCTCTGCTGATTGTCCCTCCTGGCCCCACCAGGCCCTGTGCCCACCTTGGTTTGCTGAGCTTGCCTGTGCCTGCCAGGAGGGAGTGTCCCCCGGGCAGGGAGTGTGGCAGCCACACCTTGGTGTCCCTGTCCCTGACATGGGCCTAGTACACAACAGAGGCTCCAGAAGCATCTGGAGGATGCCCCAGTGAGCACGCCCTGGCGGCAGGAGGCCTGGCTGTAGGAGATGGGCCCCAGCCAAGGGCTGCTGGGGGATTCCCTCTAAGTGGCTTCCAGGGCACGGAGGTGCCAGCGTGGTTCATGGGCACCATCTGTGCCTTCTCACCTTTGAGCCCAGCCCTTCCGTCCCAGGATGCTGGCCCTTTGCCGGTCCCGCCTGCTCCTTCTGGGGCAGCTGGTACAGCCCCAGGAGGACGGGGTGACAGGATGACAGGAGGCAACTGAAGGCCTGGCTCTTCCAACCTTCCCAAGATGTGCAAGTGCGTTTCTTAAAACGCCCCTGCCTTCTACCCTCTGATCCTTTTTCTTTCCCTGATTTCACTTGCTGGCCTAGTGCTGGTGCACTGCAGCCCTCAGTGGTGTGAGGCACCCGCCCTGCTCAGCCCTCCCTGCTTCTACTCCTGCTCCCTCTCAAAATATTTATTTCCTAACACCCAGAGCGCGCTTTGAAAAGTGTGACTCGCTGCTCTGCTGTGACCTGTGAGGGCTTTTTCATCCGGCCCCAGCCCATTCCCTCTCTCAGTTCCTGGCTACATTTGCTACAAAGCCAGGCCTTGCCAATCTCTTCTGTCTCAGGACCTTGACACTTGCTCTTCCTCTTGCCCTTTGTATTTCTGGCTTCTTACCTTTTGGGTCTCAGCTCCTGCGGCCTCTTCATCAAAGGGGCCATCCCTGATCACCCCAGGCCACACAGGCCCTCCTATTTCCAATGACTTCCCTGCTGCTTCCTCTTTGTTACTCCTTTTGACCTGCCATTATTTATGTATTGATCTGCGGGTGTCATCGTCTTTTACTGGAGAATGAGCTCTGGGCAGCAGATGCACCAGCACCCAGATGCCGGCTGGAGAAAGGAGGGGAGGAGAGAGGGGAGAAGGATGGAATTACCTTCAGATCTTCGTAGGTGTCGGCTGAGAGCTTGGTGCTGTTCATGTTTAAACTGCAGAGACTCTTCATGGCTGTACAAGAGACAGATCCAGTTGTTAGGAGAGTGAGGCTCCAAAGGTATGCAGGTATGGGATGGCCAAGCTGGAGGAGATGAAGGCAGGTGCCAGGCCCCATTAGGAGATGGGGCTGGGGAGGAAGGTTTCGCAGGCACAGCCAGGATAGGTGGCCCACTAGATACTGAAAGTCTGTTTCAGGCACGTGCTGGTTTGAACAGAGCCTTCGTTCTCTTCCCATCCTCTGAGTCTCCCTCCCTTCTGGTCCCTCTGTCGTGTCCCGTGTCCCCCCACTGCCTGGACGTGGTGTCCCCAGAGCTTGCCTGTCACACCCCAGACCAGGCCCAAGATCTCCCCGCTAAGGGAACCCTGGATGCTCCCCGCCATCGTCATTGACTCGGGTGCTGCTTCTTGAAAGCAACCTCTTTCAACCTCTGCTTTGTGTTGGAGTCACAAGGAGAGCAGACCCCTCCACCCACTCTCAGAGATGCTGAGCAGGGCTGCGGCGGGGACCAGGAATCTGCGCTGTTCATGAGGACCGTGGCCCCCGGGGAATGCGAGTGGAAGCAGTACATTTGCATTTGCAGCCAAACTGGCCAAGCGCTGCCTCTCTGCTTCCATTGACCCAGTCACCTGCCCCCACCTCCTCCCAAGCCATCCAGAATTTGCCAATGACCCAGGAGGAGTCACGTCCCGTGCCCAGGGTGCCTCCCCCTTGGCCAACTCCCACAAATCTGTCTTCACACCCAGACTCAACAGCACCTCTCCCGGAAGCCTTCCCTGACTCTTCCCACTGAGCCATGGGTCTTCTTGTTTAAAGCAGTGGGCCTGGAAAAGGGAAAGCTGGTCAAATACAGAATCCTGGGCTCAACATCCCTGAGGGTTGTTCAGTCAGTTGGGGCTGGGGCACAGGAATTGGCCTTTCTAGGTTCCTTGAGAATTCTGTGGCTCCTTCTATTATGACAAGGCTTCTCAAATGTCAACGGGCCCAGGAGTCTCCCAGACATCTGCTTACCGTGCGGTGTCTGAGTCAGGAGGTCCGAAGGGGGCTTGGGAATGGACATTTCTGACCAGCCCCCAGAAGACGCTGCCGCCACTGGTCGGGGGACCACAGTGGCAACACACTACAGCCCCATCCTCGAACTTGACCCCTCAGTGGACTGCGAGTGTCAGGAGGGCATGGGCTGGCCTTATTCATTTTCTCTATTGCCGCTAGAATATAAGCTCCCTGAGGTCAGGGATATTTTTCTCTGTGTTGTTCCTGGCCCTTGGAATGGTGCCTGGTCCAGAGCAGGTGTGCAGTGAACACATGTTCGTGAATGAATGAATTTCTCTATCTGCGCACGGTGCAAAGTCAGCGCTTGGCCAGTTTGGTTGAAGCAAAGAAGGAATGAATAAAGCAGCCCCTCACCCCCCAGTTGCCCCCGAGGCACTCACAGCTCAGGGCCAGCAGGCCAGCGTCTGTGACCGGGGTCTCGCACAGGTTCAGCACCTGGAGCATGGTGAGGTGTTCCGACAGGAGCCGCAGGCCGGCGTCTCCAAACTGTAGGGCACAGACACTCTCAGCCCTCTCCGGGCCACCTCTGGGGAAGTGACTGGGAGGCTGGGGCAGAGGTGGAGGGAAGGGATGGCCCATGGCCCACCAAGCCCTGGGGTCTCGGCTGCGCTCACTTCCCCTAAACAATCCCACGCCTCTCTGACCCGGGTGAGAATCTAGCTTCTGCTGTTGAGAGTGGAGCCAGGCCAGGGCCCCCCGGGAGTCAGTTCTGCCTCCATGAAGGAGGGCTTTGAACTTGTTGTTTCCTAGCTTCGAGATGCTGCCTAGGCGGCTTTCTCCTGCTGGGTGGACAGTGGAAGGATAGGGCTGGGCCAGGGGCAGGCTGCAGGGACTGTCCTCAGTTTCTCTTCTGGAAAACGAGGGTGAAGGCAGAACCTGCACTTCACAGGCGTGCAGTGAAGGCCCCTTCATCTGCCCTGTGCAGAGTACTGAGCGGTGCAGTTGACACTGAGCTGGGACTCAGCAGCCACTGGTGTTACTGTACCAAAGACCCAGAAACCTCCCGCGCGCAGCCCCAGGCAGGCCAGTGAAGCCCGGCTCACGTCTCAGCTCCACCTCTCAGAAGCTCAGGACTCGGAACTGCGCACAGTATTTCCAACTGGGAAATGGGCCTCAGGGCTTCATGAGGTCCTCAACCTCCTCTAGCCTCAGGGATTGCGTGCTGAGCTTGAGGAAGGGGTCACGTGGTAAGCGATGCCTGGGGTGTAGGCAGGCAGGCAGGTGAGGGGGTAGGGAGAAGGGTGAAAGAG
>NC_045450.1:66346071-66392939 GCF_002776525.5 Piliocolobus tephrosceles | reverse complement strand
GAGGATGAGGGGCCAAGGAGGAGGGTAAGGGGAAAGGAAGATGGTACAGAATAGGGAGGAGGGTGCAGAGGTGGAGGAGGTGTGGACGGCCTGGAGCAGGGTGAGAGGATGTACCTGAGTGGACCACAGGTTCAGCTGCTTGAGCGAAGGCAGTTTGATGAGGTGCTCGGCGCAGGCACTGGTTACATTGGTGAAGGCCAAACTGAGGTTCTCCAGGTTTCCGAAGGAGCCAGAGCTCAGCAAACGAGCCAAGTCAGCGTCCTGCGAGCAGACGCGGGAGAGGCCTGAGGGACCTGCTGGGAGCTCCTGAGACCCTGGGCCCTCCTATCCCCTATCCTCCTCCTCTCCCTCGCCCTACAGGGAGCTGTTCCTGGGGGGCGGCAAATCCCAGGAGCCGAGGTGGGGGCACGGCTTGGTGGGATGGACCAAGGGGGTGGTCAGAGAGGGAGGGGCTGCCGCACATCCCATGGATGACAGCTGCCAGGCGGAGGAGAAAGCCTCCAGTGCTGTGACTCACACCCTGAGTCACCAGCGGGGTATTCCGAGGCCACGATCCTCCCACAGGCGTCTGTGTGTGTGTATGTCTGTATGTGTGTACATCTGTGTGTGTCTGCATGCGTGTCTGTATATGTGTGTGTCTGTAACTGTGTGTGTCTGTGCATGCCTGTGTATGTGTGTGTGCTGGTGTGTCCGTGTGTCTGTGTGTGTGTCTGCCTGTGTGCATCAGGGTATGTGGCTGGCTGTCTCACTCCCAGGCAGTAGCTCATGTAAACACTGAGGCCACACTCAACTCTTAACGAATGAAGACATCAGCGCATGCCTAAGCACTGGACTCGGAGGTTCCTGAGACTCCCCTCCATCCTTGAGTGTTAGTGGCCATGTGGCTGCCCGGAATGAAGGCTGATTTCCAGCCTCCCTTACCGCTAAGTGTGGCCCCACACACTAAATCCAGAAAATGGGATGTAAGTAGACATGTCAAGTAGAACTTCCAAGAAGTTTCTTAAGAGGAAGGGTTATGGCCTCCTTCCTACTGGCTGGAATGGAAACAAGATGGCTGGAGCCTGAGCAGCCCTTTTGGTCCAGGAAGTAGCAGCCATGTATCAAACATAATGGGGACATCAGAATAGAAGGAAATAAGATCCTTAAAGACCTTGCAAAATGCGAATGGTAAGATACACAAGCCTCCAAGGGTTGCTGTGAGGATAAAATGAACTAATAGAATAGCATCTGGCACACAAATGCTCAAGGTATATCTGCTATTATCCCCAGTATTATTAATAACTGGATATCAACACCATTATCACCAACGACCTATATCACATTTTAACTTTCTTTTTGGTTTCCATATCTCTTCCTGTAAGCTACCTCCTGGAAGAGCTGGCGTGTTAAGTACTAGGGGGTCCTTGTGCCTCACCCTCCATCACCTCCCATCTCAGCAGCAGACACCACCTGCCATTCCCCAACAGAGAGGACCAACCCACTTTCTCCATCCAGCCCCAAAGAGAACCAAACCAACTCACTGTCGACTTGGAGGGCAGTGTTAGCCTGGTGGGCCCGCCTTTCCTTTGCTGCAACAGAAACCAGGCTGGTTACAACCATTCTTTTCCCCAAGTTTCCATTCTGGACTTCCACCTCTGTTAACAGCGCTCATGGAGCCATCATTATTTTCTTGGTTGTACAAGGCCACATGGTGGTCTTGGTCTCAGGGGCAAAGCCAGAGATGGGGTTTGAGCACAGGTGGTTTATTGGAAGGTGACCCCAAGAAACACCAGTAGAAGAGTGGGGAAGTGACACTGTGGCTGCCCATAATGGAAGGGGTGTTATCAATCCAGCTATCACTGGATAGATGGGTACTGGCACCAAATCCCACCGGAGGACTCTTAAGAAATGGTGGAGAAGCCATGTCTCAAACATATCTCACTGAATGGGTGACACGTATCTCACTGAATGGGTGAAACACGTCTCACTGAAGGGAGCTGGGGTATTTATACACACTCTCCCAAGAGGGACTGGTTGACGGCTGCTCCAGGAGATGAGAAGGCATCAATTTCCTGCCCCTTCTGTCCTTCTGCGCACACATGTGAGTATACGCATGTGGACATACAAAGTCCTTCAGCAAAGAGGTGTGGGTGCTGGCATTTGAAAGTTGGGCCCCCATACACTTAAGTGGAAGGGTCTAAGGGACATGGAGGAGGGAGGGTGGCCACTGTCCTGGCCAGGCTCCAATGAGCTATGTGACTCTGGGCGTTGCTTTGCCTCTCTGGGCCTCTCTTTGATTACCTGAAAAGTGGCAGGTGGTAATACCAATTTCTTGGGTTTGGAGAAGAATTCAATGAGACCGAAGTCCACTCAGGTCCAAGTACTAGCTCCCCTGGAACCCGCCCTGGCCTGCCGGGCAGGGGAGTGGTCCGGAGCAGCCGGGGACTCACCAGCTCCTTCAACTCCCGCTGCCGGTCGCACAGCTGCTCATACATGCGCTTCCCCACGTCTGTGCTCTCCAGGGTTGAGATGATCTGCAGTTGGGTGTCGTTGTTGTCAATGATGTTGTATTCCAGCATCAAGCACAGGATCTGCCCAGAACCACAGTGGTGCATTACGGACCCGGCCTGCCACCCTCGCTAAGCACACTCTGTGCATCCCAAAGGTCTTGTTTTGAAAACCAGCAACCCCACTCTGCCCTCTCTACAGCCCTGGCTGTGTGAGGTTGGGCAAATCACCTGCCCAACTTCCTGCCTGTGCAATGGTAGCACCAGTGCCCACGCACTGAGGTTCTCCAGGTTCAAACGTCAAAGGACATGGCAGTCTCCCAGGCATCTGCTTACCGTGTTGTGTCTGGACACGGGGCAGGCCCCTGAGGATGTCTGCAGGCCCCCAAGCACTGGTGGAAAGCCACACCTCTTTCTCTCCCCGGTTTCTCCCCCAGTGGCTGTCACAAAGTAGGTGTTCAAGCTCACAGAACGGCTCGCAGCCCTGGGCCCGTCTACCACACACAGCTCCGGAGAGGGCCTGGTGACTGTACATGTGGCTCACCTGCCTTGGGGGTCAAGATGCCTGACAGCCCTGCCTCTGACATTCCCTTTCCAATGACTTATTTTTATTTGTTTATTTATTTATCTATCTTCTGAGATGAGGTCTTACTATGTCGCCCAGGCTAGTTTCGCCCCCCTGGGCTCAAGCGATCCTCCTACCTCAGCCTCCTGAGTTGCTGGAACTACAGGTGCATGCCATGGTGCTCAATTCTCCTAGGACTTCCCACTCGCCAAGGAACGGTCACTCAGCCCAAGCTTTTCACAGCACCTCTTGTCTGTCTCCTGTCTCCCTGCTCAACCCTCCCCCATGGCCTCCGAATCCCTGTCACAGGACAGCCTAGACTAAATCCAAACTCCTGCCCAGCACCTCTGGGGACCCCGAAGGCTCTCCATGCACATCCACCCACATCCCAGACCTCTTGCCCCTTGGCTCCCTGTGTTCCAGCCACCCTGGCCCACCCTGGTGCAGGACCTCAGCCCGGGCTGTCCCCATAGCCTGCTCAGCTCCCATCTTCTCACTGCCTCTTCCCCAGGGCTCACATCTCCCCCAACTCTCATTTCCACGAGAGCTGCCGCGCCTCTCATGGTGCGGTATGAGCTCCCATGGCTTTGCCGCGCCTGCCAACTCTTCGAAGCTCTTCCCACTGAGGGGTGAAGTCTAGCTCCCACGCCTTTGACTGAGGGCAGGCCGCGGTGACTCACTGCCAGCAGTAGGATGTGGCAGAAGCGATGCCGCCTGCCTTCCAAGGGAGGCTAAGTTAAAAAGTGATATGGCTTCTGCCTTGGTTCCCTTGGGACAGTCACTCTGGGAGTCCCAGGCTTCTGGGGACTTTGGAGCATGCAGGGAGAGAGAGGAGCAGCAGCAGGTGAGGGGTGGCCTGCGGGGCTGGGTGTGTATGTTCTGGGCAGGTGGGCAGACTACCCGGACGCCATGAGCTGAAGAGTGTGGCTGAGGAGCACCGCCCCGCAAAGTGTCTGAGGCCTCTCAGGCCAACGCAAGAAGCCTTGGGGCTCATCCAACCTGGCCCCATCCGACTAATGAGGCCCCAAGTGAGAAGCGCGTAGCTGTGCCCAGGCACCCCAATGCCCACGTGCAAAATAAATGAGCGATTTGTTTTAAAGCCCTCACTTAGGGGTGGTTTGTTACACAGCAACAGATGAGCAGAACAGAAGCAACCCCAACCCCACCGATCCATGGATCAGCTGGATCATACCAGAAACAAATATACCGTGTGATGAAGGCTTGAGGCTCCCGCTAAGCTCAGGGCGGCCGGGACTGCATGCCTCGCCCACTGCCCCCCGGTGCCTGCAGCAGCTCCTGGCTCCCAGCAGATGCTCTATCAGCAAGGACAAGGGATGGGGAGCCAGCCATCCTGCCAGAGACCCCGACCAGCTCCTTACCTCCACCATGGTCTGGTTCCCCCTCAGTGCCAGGAGCATGCAGGGACCCAGCTTGTTTTCCGCCAGGGAGAGCAGGAATTTTTTGGTCTTGTAACAGGAGCCCATGAGGATGTGCACCTGTGAGGCAAGAAGACCCAGGTGAAGGGACAGAGACACCCAGTGCCAGCCTCCAGCATGCAGACAGGAAGTGAGCCCAAGTCACGGAATAGACCTGCCTACATGCTGTCCGGACAGCCAGGTGTTCTAGAATCACCAGGCTCCCGGGGGATGCAAGAGATCCTTCCCCCGCACACGGTCTAACCCAGATGAACCCTGAGGACGCTATGCTGAGTGGAATAAGCCAGTCGCGAAAGTCACGTTCACGATACCTCTTTTCATTCTGTCTTTTGCCTTTTATGGTTTTTAGTAGGACCTGATTTAACTGTAAGCCCCATCTCAGCAAGGGTATCTTTCGTATAAATTTATAATACTAAACGCAATAAAAGCTGACTAGAGTGCAATTTAAAGTCTCTTGATTGAAACAAATGCAGCCCTTGCTATTTTTATTTTTTTCCTCGCTCTACTGTCCAGGCCAGAGTGCAGTGGTGCAATCTTGGCTCACTGCAACCTCTGCTTCTTGAGTTCAAGCAATCCTACCACCACACCTGGCTAATTTATTTGTATTTTTAGTAGAGATGGGGTTCACCACGTTGGCCAGGCTGGTCTTGAATTCCCGAATTCAAGTGATCCGCCCGCCTTGGCTTCCCAAAGTGCTGAGATGACAGGCGTGAGCCACTGTGCCCGGCCCTTGCTAGTTTTTTTTTTTTTTTTTTTTTTTTTGAGACGGAGTCTCGCTGTCGCCCAGGTTTACGCCATTCTCCTGCCTCAGCCTCCCGAGCAGCTGGGACTACAGGCGCCCGCCACCTCGCCCAGCTAGTTTTTTGTATTTTTTAGTAGAGACGGGGTTTCACCGTGTTAGCCAGGATGGTCTCGATCTCCTGACCTTGTGATCCGGCCGTCTCGGCCTCCCAAAGTGCTGGGATTACAGGCTTGAGCCACCGCGCTTGCTAGTTTTTTAAGTATCCGTAACAGAGTCTCTAAATATGTAATCTCCTGTCATTATAGAAGTTCTGATGTTTCAAACATTGATTACGTTGAAGTTTTAAGCAGAAGGATGACTCTGACACCACTTACATGAGGTGCCTGGATAGGGAAATTCAGAGACAGAAAGGAAAAGTGGCTGCCAGGGACCGAGGACGAGAGGAAGGGGGACTGAGTGTGTAATGGATGCTGAGTTTCAGTTTCGGAAGATAAGAATATTCTGGAGATGAACGGTGGTGACGGTTGCGTAACAACGGGAATGTCTGGAATTGTCACTGAACAGTGTGCTTACAGATGCTAACTTTTACATTACGTGTATTTTACTGCCAAAACCAAAAAGGCCCCCTTCTCTGCTCCCCTTGGGAGTCTGCTGACAGTCGATCCTTTGAATTCCTGGCACCGCTGGAACTGGGCAGAAACTTCTAGGCAGGCTTTGCAAGGGGGGTGTACATCTTGGGGTAGGGGACGTGACGAAGCCCAGCCACCTCTGCGAAGCCCGCTGTGAGCTCGGAACGGTGTTTTGGGAGACTGTCTGCCCCAGGAATCCAAGAATTGGCAAATCCTGCTCCCTCCTGGGTTATGTGTTGGGTGGTCTTTTGTTCTGGTGTATGGGTGATGGGGGCCCAAGGGCAGGGGTCCCCAGCCACCAGGGCTTGGGGGAGGCCTGGACACCCCACTGGCTTTCCTCCAACTTCACACAATGGCAAATGCCCTTGGTGGTAGAGAAAGCAGCCTCATCAAGGGGCCGGCTTCCAAGCCATGCGTCTCCACGGCAACAACACACTTCCATCCAGCGGCTGCCTGCTTCCTTCCTTGTGTATATTTTTTCCGCTCCATCATGAACAGCTCTGGCATACAAATGCAACCTCTCGGGCTGGGAAGCTGCCAGCTCCCTGAGCTTTCTTGCATCGAATCCCCACGCTGTAGGGTGGGGGGGGGGGGGGGGGGGGGGGGCTGCTGAGCGTTGCTATGGTGAAGCTGTGACATCAGCGGAGAACCCGAGAGGTGACCGAGAGCGCAAGAGATGTGGTGCAGGCTGGCAGTGGCAGTCACATTCCTAGATGCGCAGGGCCCTGAGAGGCCTGGGGTGGCGGGCAAGGAGTGGAGAGGGAGTGCATGAGGCAAAGGGCCTAAAAATAAGCCCCTTTCAAGAAGCTTCCAAGGGCAGCGCCTCAATTTGTCATCACTGCACAAACATCTTTGCTAAGTTCAGTGCGGAGAGCCAAACCACCCAGCAGAGAGGAGAATCACCACTGGCGTCATTTCTGAGCAGCGCCTGTGCCGGCCCACCGGGCGCCCTGCATCTACTGTTGCATGCGATCGCTATGGTAACCTCGAGAGGCCAATGCGATGCTCCCGGACGAGGGGCTGAAGCTGGCAGAGGCAAGTTACCAGCCCAAGGTCAACAAGCTAGATCCTAGCAGAGCTGCAACTGGAAGCCCAGTTTGAGTGTGGGAGCACCAGTGACCAGTAAATGGAGCTGGTTTTCTCAGCAAGTGGAGTTGGTGAGGCTGCTGGCCACTAGGGTGCAGCATATGCCTTGGGGGAGGAGGAGTCTGGCCCTTTACTCCTGGAAGAAAGCATGTGGGCCTGGCCAAGGAAGGGCTTGGAAACAGAAGGCCTATGTGACCCCAGGCACGCCACCGAACCTCTCTGGGCCTCTGTTTCAACAGAGGTGTAATTCAGCAACAAGGATGCTGTACCGATTAAAAAGGATAGTGCACATGAAGTGATGGATACAATGCCGGGCACAAAGAAAGTCATCACGGACGCAGCTGTTGGTTTGGTGACCTCAGAACGCACACGATGATGGGGACAATCACCCTGACCGGGACACCTCCTTGTAAGGATTAAACAAGCTGGTGGACCTGCAGTGCTTTCCAGAATCCCTGGTCCCATTGGGCACTCAATCCCTTGTAGGAACATAACCACGACAATGAACTGTGTGACCTTAGGCAGTAACGCCCCAGGCTTTAGCTGCCTTGGGTATAAAATGGGGCAATGACATGTGTCCTCTTCTCACTGAGCTGTGAGAGACGGAGTGCAACTTGGATGCCAAGTGCTTGGCTTGGAGCCTCAGATAAGAAATGAGTAAGTGACGGTCACAGTCACCACCACCACCACCTTCATGACCAGCACTGTGTAAGCCTGGAAACTCCGGGGCTGGGCCCAGGTGATGGGCGCAGCTGTTTAACTAGTCAGGCACGGCAAGCCCAGGGCCCCCCGGAAGTCACCCCACTGGGGTCCCACTGCATACCATGCTGGCGAACAGCTCCCCGTCATCATCACAGGCCACTCCTCCGGGGCTGTAGAGCTGGAACCAGCCATCTTTGCCGGCCCGCACACTCAGCAGGCATGAGTGGACCTGCCAGACAGGGGAAGACACAAGTGTGAGCTGCACGCAGCCCCGGTGACAAGGGCGACCGCGATCTGCACACACGAATGGGAAAGGCTCGGGCAAGTCTTGCAGTCAAGAAACCCGCTTGTTTCCTCCAGCAACCCCCAGGCTTCCACCAAATGCCATGAAAGGTCTTTTGGGAAACACCGTGGCCCCCACAGCCCGGGGGATTCTGGCTACTGGCTGTCAGTTGCACAGGAGGGAGGGCAGGCCCTGGCTTGACTGGCTGATCTGAATGAAGCGGGCCTGCTGCTGCACCGGGCAGACATGTCCAGAGCAACCGCCTGCAATCAGCCCCCTTTCCCCTTCTCCTGCCCCTTTCCCCTTCTGCTATGCCTTCCTCTGGGCGGGGCCATCTCCTGGGTCTCTGTCCTCTGTCCGGTTCTCTGTCCTCCTCTCTCTGTTTCTTTCTTTTTTTTTTTTTTGAGACGGAGTCTTGCTCTGTCGCCCAGGCTAGAGTGCAGTGGCCGGATCTCAGCTCACTGCAAGCTCTGCCTGCCAGGTTCACGCCATTCTCCTGCCTCAGCCTCCCGAGTAGCTGGGACTACAGGCGCCGCCACCTCGCCCGGCTAGTTTTTTGTATTTTTTTTTAGTAGAGACAGGGTTTCACCCGTGTTAGCCAGGATGGTCTTGATCTCCTGACTTTGTGATCTGCCCGTCTCGGCCTCCCAAAGTGCTGGGATTACAGGCTTGAGCCAGCGTGCCCGGCCTCCCTCTGTGTTTCTAACTCCTCTCCCGTGCTCTCTGCCCTCTCTCTAGAAACCTCTCCGTGCTATCTGTCTGGGGTTCTGCTGCCCCCAGCACTGACTCTCCCTCTTGGGTGTCTGCCTTCTTCCCTTCCTTGACTTGTGTGGGCACCAACCTCCCCTCCAGGTATCTGCCCTGCTAATCTCTCTCTCTCTCCCCCCTTCTTGGGGCCTCTGCCACCCTCCCTCATTAGGTCTCATCCCCACTACCTTCCCTGAGTCTTTGTCCCTCTCCACTGAAGGATCTCTGTCCACGGCTGGGGGCAATTTCAGTGCCAAAAGCAGAGCTCTCACATTCCTTCCCAGAGCTGTGTGTCTGTGTGGATGGGCCTGTTTGTGCATACGAGCACACATGTGTGAGTGCATGAGAGGAATTCCGCATCCACTCTGGCCCCTGCTGTGATTACACAGAGAGAGAGGGAAGGATGGAGAGGGGGAAAAGCGGCAAGAGCGAGGGAGACAGAGCATGAGAGCGAGAGGGCGCACAAAACACAAAGGACTTTTCCCCACCTCCTCCCGTCCTCGGAAGAAAGCTGAGAGAAGTTCCTCATTATTTCCTTTAGGAAAGGACAATTTGCTGCCAAGAATCAGTTACCCACAGATACTAAACTGATCACAACCCACACATGGGCACACAGAAAACAAAGGCAGTGGCTTTTGTTTTTCCCTCTGAGCTGAAAGAATACCAAGGGTTTACTTATCGACTTCAAAGCAATAAGGACTTAGGAGTGTAAGATGCCATTCAACAAATATAGCAAATAATTTTAAAGGAAACAACTTTGGCTTCATTTAGGAAGGTGTGAACGTAGGAGGGAAGGGAGAAAGAAGAGTGAGGAGGAAAAGGGAGACAGAATCAGCAGAGAAAAGAAAGAGGCAAACAGGAGAACAAGGGCCTGGGTGTGAGACTTTGGCCAGGGGAGTTGGCTCCTTCCAGACCTGCAGGTCCTTTGGGGCCTCATACACGTTACCCGGGTTTGAAAATTATCCTCCCAGCAGCTGGCCCTGCCTCTCTACTCCGAGAAGCAGCTGGTACCACTTTTGTTCTCCAAACGTCAAAGTCTGGGTTTGAATACAGGCTCAGTTCCCAGGAGAATTCTGAGCTGCTGTCTTCACAGGTGGCAAGGAATGACTTAAGTTTAAGAAGAAGAATGGAGACACTCGCTGGTCCCCGACATTTAAAAGCACCATATCCACCGTTTCTCCTTTCTCCCGCCACACCTGAGGATCCCTTAGGGAAACGGGTGTTTAGAATTGCGGTGTTTTGGAACTAGATTCTTCAAGACTCCTCCAGAACTAGGTTTTTCAGTGTGGCCTGGAGACCAGTCCCTCAGAACCACTTGGGATGTTTGTTCAAAATGCATCGAAACGCATATGCTTGGCTCCTCCCAGGCCCCATGAGCTGGAACCAGGAAGGGATGTGGGGGCGGCGGGGGGGGGGGGGGGGCTGCCTTTTGAACAAGCTACTCAGGTAATACAGTTTGAGAACAGTTACTCGAGAACTTCTGGAATTACAGCCTGATAAACTACGGGTTCTGAGTCAGAGAGACCCAACATGGGTGGTCATGGCCAGACCTTGGTGTCTATGTGTCCTCAGATTCCTTCTCAAACACCATTTTCCACCCTCCAGACTAAGGTCCAGTTTGATCCGTTTAGCGAAGTCCAACCAGTTCACTACCACCTTCTCCAGCAAGCTTCCTGGGGATGGCTCCATGGAGAATAACGCCCTCTGTCCCCTGCCTGTCCTTCCCCGTTCTGCTGGGAGCACGGGTCTAGGTCTGTCCTCAACTGGGAGTCAGGCCCCTACCACACCCAGAACTCATGCACACACAAGCAGGCTGTGAGCACGTCAGGGCACAGCACACAGCGCAGTGAGCTGGTTGTCAGCACCAGGTTCGAATCCTGCCTCAGTCGTGAACCAGCCGTGCAACACTGGGAATACTAGAGAAGACACTCATAGGGACGCTGTGAGGATGAGAAAAGGGACTGTCTGGCCCGGGGTGCAGCACCTCATAAAGGACAGCTGCTGCTGCTGCTACTATCAGGTGATGCAGGCCCAGGGCTACGGGCTGGCTTCCTTGCCCACCTAGGTCCCTGCCCATGTGCACAGGCTTGGGGGCAGGAGGCTGCCCTCTCCCTGGAAGGCCAGCTTTGGTGAGGGACACAGCAGCCCTTCAGGGAAGCCCTTGGCCACCATGACCAGGAAATAAAAACCCAGCTCTGATCCCAGCTCGGATTCCTCGCTCTTCCCAATGATTCACATAATAGCAGAACCAGACAGGATCAAAACGCTGCCTCAGAGCTGGCTGGGAGCTGCCGGGCCAGCCCAACCCGAAATCAAGGCCTCGGCTGTGGGGAGAAACCACCAGCCAGCGGAAAACCACCCCGGTGAGCCGGCGCTTACAGTAAAACACTGACATCACGGGCTGGGCTCTGCACCAGGCGGGGCTGTGTCTGCACAGGCAATGGGTCTCTGAAAGTTGTTCTGAAAGCCTGTCGGTGACAAGGAGGCCCCCACCAGAGCTTCAGAAGGCCTCTGAGGGGCCCTCGTGCATCCTGCTATCCCGAGACGGCGGGCCTGAGATGCAGAAAGAAAGGCCTCACCTCTTGCCGCGGGTCTTCAGCGAACCTCTGAATCACGTACTTCAGTTCCCTGGAAGAGACGAGGCGGCCAGAGTTACTGCTGGGGTCTGGGACTGAGGGGGAGGTGTGGGAAGGGGAGGGGATGGTGTCAAGGAGGAATGGGCCAGGGAGCTGGGCAAGCTGGTGGATCAGGGATGCCAAGAGAAGCCATCACTGCCTCCCAGAATGCATGTGCCACGGACGGAAGACCTCAGGACAGAGGCCGTGCGTGCCAGAGTGGAATGAGGGCGGTGCCCAGAAACTCACTTGGTGAACTTCTCGTGTGCGAGAGCTCTGTAACAAAAACAGGGGAAAACACGGCAGTTAGCAGAAGCGTCGGAAACAGCACAATGTTCCCAAGATTAACCTCTGGGGACGTCTAGACTTTATATCTGATTCAAAGAATGAAGAGGAATTTGAGTGAAATGCCAATATTTTGTCCCCACTCAAAGCTCCAAAACAAAGGCCTTCTTTGAGGAGGCGACAGATCACGGCAGCGGGAACAGACTGGGCGCCCCATTCCCAAAACTCCCCTAGGCCCACACCTGTGAACAAGAGGGGCTAAGCTGCTGCCTGAGCACGTTTGGGTGCACGTGGGCTCCAGGGACCCAGGTGTGTTCATTAATTGTTCCACAATTAAGGCGGGCGGCACTCATTACTGCACACATCAGCGGCCATCGGGGACCATTCTTCTAAGCCAGTTGCCACAGCCAAGAACGCCCAGGCCCATGGGGACGGGGGCTGAGGCCAATGACGTCATGACTCTGCCGAGACTAAGTGCCTCTTAGGAGTTGGATTTCTCTGGTCTCACGTCCTGGGACCCTTGGGGACTGGCCAAGCCAGCAAATGGGGCAATTACTGCGTGTAATGTGCCCTTACAGAGGCAGCATTTCATAAACACGCTCGGTAATCAGCTCCTTCGAGAACCCCAGCCGCCTCCCGAGGCTGGCTCCTTCCAACCTCTCGAAAGAGACCTGGAGGCATTTGAGGGCCTGGTTATTCTGACAAGGCCTTCTCTTCAGGCCATTATCCACCAGACAGCGTTCTCTCTAGTTTCCAGTGATCACTTCAATAAGGTGCTAGGGGCCGGCAAGAGAGAGGCAGAGGGTCTGTTTCTGGCCAGGTTTGCTGCGGAGCCTGAGCTGAGCATTGTAAAGGGTGTAGTCAGAGTGCTTCCAGCATCTCAGTATGGCACAGCGAGCAACTCCACGTGCATTATCTTTTGATTCTTACTATCACCCTTGGAAGAGGAGCGGCAGGTATTACGGTTCCCATCTGGTGCATAATAAAAAACGCTAACTGCACGGCCTGCCAGGCGCCGTGGGGAGGGCTCTGTTTGCATTCTTAGCTCATGAATCCTTGTGATAATGCAGTCAGACAGCTCCTACAACGTCCCTGTTCTCCTGAGTTCCCCATTTGTCTGATGAGGGGAGGTGTGCCTCCCCAGGGGTCCCACAGCTGAGGACATGGCTGAGCTAGGACCGACGTCTCCAGGGTCTTCCCACTGTGACTTGGCTTCCCCGTAACATGACTGGTCCCCCACTAAGGCCTTGGTGGACAACTGAGGTTTGCCTCACGGGTGGGAGGGCTCCGGGGATGCGCATGGGACTTACTCTTTGGGGAATGGAATGGGTTGAAGCAAACTGGCCAGAGACGGTCTCCAGTCATCATAGTCCGACCTAGAATGAGAGAGGGTGACAGTCAGCTTTGGTTGGGACAAGGAGAGGTTTACGGCACTGTCCCAGATGGGCCAGAAGATGGGATGAGAGGCTGGCAGGAAGTCAGTGGCACCGACTCCTCCACCCACTCCCACCTCCAGGATGAGCAAGTCAATGTTCTCAGCGTGGCCACGAGGACCCACAACCAGGCCTGTGCAGAGACTTCCTCGTGGCACCCGAGGGCGTGGGCTGTCTCTTCCTCAGACTTCACAGTGCCCTCCGAACCAAGGCCACATGATCACTGTTCATTCCCTCTTTGGGACCGTTAGGGGGTGTTCTGGGTGGAACTCTGCCCCCTATTCATATACTGAAGGTCTGTCCCCCAGTACTTCAGAATGTGACTGTACTGGGAGATACAGCCTTTAAAGCGGTGATGAGGTTACAATGAGGCTGAAGACAGATGTCCTTAGAAGAAGAGGAAACATGGACACGCAGAGCAGAGACCAGCCAGGACTCAGCGAGGAGGCCGCTGTCTGCAAGCCAGGAGAGAGGCCTGCAGAGAAACCAGCCCTGCCCACACCTTGATTTCAAGGTTGTGCCTTCCCGAACTGACAGAAATACATTTGTTGTGTAAGCCACGAGGTCGATGGTACTTTACAGCAGTCCTAGCAAACTAACATATGGGGCTTAGGCTGGGACCATGGGGCCATTCTCACCTTTCAGTGATCAGAATTGAGTGGAAATTCTATACATGGATTCATAAAAAATAAACACTCCATGCTGTGTGTTTGTAATTTGGGTCAAACCGCCTGATTTATTGGATTCCTTTTTTTTCTTTTTAAAAATTTATTATTATTATTATTATTATTATTATTTGAGACAGTCTTATTCTGTTGCCCAGGCTGGAGTGCAATGGCATGATCTCAGCTCACTGCAACCTCCACCTCCTGGGTTCAAGTGATTCTTGTGTCTCAGCCTTCTGAGCAGCTGGGATTATAGGCATGCGCCACTATGCCAAGCTAATTTTTTGTATTTCTAGTAGGGATGGGGTTTTGCCATGTTGGCCATGCTGGTCTTGAACTCCTGGCCTCAGGTGATTCGCCTGCCTCAGCCTCCCAAAGTACTGGGATCAGCCGGGTGTGGTGCCTCATGCCTGTAATCCCAGCTGCTCAGGAGGCTGAGGCAGGAGAACTGCTTAAACCTAAGAGGCAGAGGTTGCAGTGAGCTGAGATCATCCCACTGCACTCTAGCCTGGGCAACAGAGCGAGACTCCGTCTCAAAAAAGTAAATAACCCAAAAAAGTAAATAACACCCGCTGGGATTACAGGTGTGAGCCACCACACCCGGTCTTGGTGGATACTTTTATTTTTGCTTTCAGACAATAGCTTTTCTTCTTTTCTAAGAGTTGATGCTAAATACCTAGGAATCCAACTTACAAGGGATGTGAAGGATCTCTTCAAGGAGAAATACAAACCACTGCTGAACGAAATAAAAGAGGACACAAGCAAATGGAAGAACATTCCATGCTCATGGATAGGAAGAATCAATATTGTGAAAATGGCCATACTGCCCAAGGTAATTTATAGATTCAATGCCATCCCCATCAAGTTACCAATGACTTTCTTCACAGAATTGGAAAAAACTACCTTAAAGTTCACATGGAACCAAAAAAGAGCCCACATTGCCAAGATAATCCTCAGCCAAAAAAACAAAGCTGGAGGCATCACGCTACCTGACTTCAAACTGTACTACAAGGCTACAGTAACCAAAACAGCATGGTACTGGTACCAAAACAGAGATATAGACCAATGGAACAGAACAGAGCCCTCAGAAATAATACCACACATCTACAACCATCTGATCTTTGACAAACCAGACAAAACCAAGAAATGGGGAAAGGATTCCCTCTTTAATAAATGGTGCTGGGAAAACTGGCTAGCCATATGTGGAAAGCTGAAACTGGATCCCTTCCTTACAACTTATGCAAAAATTAATTCAAGATGGAGTAAAAACTTAAATGTTAGACCTAAAACCACAAAAGCCCTAGAAGAAAACCTAGGCAATACTATTCAGAACATAGGCATGGGCAAGGACTTCATGACTAAAACACCAAAAGCAATGGCAACAAAAGCCAAAACTGATAAATGGGATCTAATTAAACTAAAGAGCTTCTGCACAGCACAAGAAACTACCATGAGAGTGAACAGGCAATATACAGAATGGGAGAAAATTTTTACAATCTACTCATCTGATAAAGTGCTAATATCCAGAATCTACAAAGAACTTAAACAAATTTACAAGAAAAAATCCACCCCATCAAAAAGTGGGCGAAGGATATGAACAGACACTTCTCAAAAGAAGACATTTATGCAGCCAACAGACACACGAAAAAATGCTCATCATCACTGGCCATCAGAGAAACACAACTCAAAACCACAATGAGATACCATCTCACACCAGTTAGAATGGCGATCATTAAAAAGTCAGGAAACAACAGGTGCTGGAGAGGATGTGGAGAAATAGGAACACTTTTACACTGTTGGTGGGACTGTAAACTAGTTCAACCATTGTGGAAGACAGTGTGGCGATTCCTCAAGGATCTAGAACTAGAAATACCATTTGACCCAGCCATTCCATTGCTGGATATATACCCAAAGGATTATAAATAATGCTGCTATAAAGACACATGCACATGAATGTTTACTGCAGCACTATTCACAATAGCAAAGACTTGGAACCAACCCAAATCTCCATCAATGATAGACTGCATTAAGAAAATGTGGCACATCTACACCAAAGAATACTATGCAGCCATCAAAAGGATGAGTTCATGTCCTTTGTAGGGACATGGATGAAGCCAGAAACCATCGTTCTGAGCAAACTATTGCAAGGACAGAAAACCAAACACCACATGTTCTCTCATAGGTGGGAACTGAACAATGAGATCACCTGGACACAGGGTGGGGAACATCACACACCGGGGCCTGTCATGGGGTGGGAGGAGGGGGAGGGATAGCATTAGGAGATATACCTAATGTAAATGATGAGTTAATGGGTGCAGCACACCAACACGGCACGTGTACCCTAGAACTTAAAGTATTAAAAAAAAAAAAAAAGAGTTGATGCTAATGATGGTAATAACAATGACAATAACAACAGCAGCTCTGATGTCATGGAGACTTTCTATATACACTTCATTATGCTAAGGGCTTTACCTTAGTTCATTTACTCTTTATAAGAGCACGATAAAGTCAATGTGACTAACCCCACTTAACAGATGAGGAACTTGAGGCTCAGAGGTTCAAGGTCACATGTCCGTGGCGAATGAGGAGTCAAATCCAAGCTTCTGTGATGGCAGAGCCTTGGCTCTCACCAGCCCTGAAAGACCACAGCTGGGATCTTAGCAAAAGTCAGCGCCCGCTTGGGTAAGGAAGGACGGCTAAACCTCAGTTAAAGCAGGTGCGGGAAGCACCGCACTGTTCACCTGACTTCACTTAACCCTTTCACAAGACAGCCTTCTTCCTGTGTGAACAGCCAGCGGGAGAGGTCAGTTATCCACTCCGAGTCATCTACACAGCTAGGAAGGCGTGAGGCTGAACTCAGAACCTGGTATTTCAGGCTCTACCACACCACGGTGTGTGGTGAAGCCAGGCACCAGGGTGTCACCCTCGTCCGACCCTGGGAAGACCACTGTCCACAACAGAACAGTATTAGCACTGCTGACAAGGTAGAGGCAATTCGCGCCGTGCTGCCTGCACACCGGGGCTTGAACCAAGGGCACTTCCTGTGTTCGCTCATGGGATCTGCCCAGAGGACCCTGTGTGGTGAGTCCAAATGATGAACAACGAGTAATACGGAAATTCACTGACTGTGACCACAGGGCTGTGACACAGCCAGGCCACAGCAGGGAAGCAATAGCTTCGGGAGTTTCCTGAGGCCCAACAGGCTGCTTCCCGACCAGCTACCAGCACAGCTTCATAAAGAGGGAGTTTTTTGGCCAACTCTTGCCCCCAAAAGCTAGGAGCGTCCAGAGAGCTCTCCGGCGTCTCAATCTGAGTACAGATGGGCTTGTATCACACAGCAGAGCACTCACACACGGCCCCCAGAAACTGCAGTCATGACAACCCCTATTTTACAGACGACAAAAATGAAGCTCCGAGCTGTTTGTGATTTCCCACAAGTCACCAGCAAGTGGCTGAGATCTGACGTCAGGTGCTTCTAAGACCACGACCTGTCCTTTCCAGCACCTGCACTGTGTTTATAACCAGTTCCCCAACCTGGGTTCCAGATCTCTCTAGCTGTAGAGACTCTGCTGCAAAACAAACCCAGAGGTAGTCAGTTCTTGCCTAAGCCAGGCCTGGGCACCTCTGAGGGCCCAGAGCTTAAAACCCTGACACATAAAGTGAGGGGTGGCTGCTGGAGCAGTCCCCACCCGAATCACAGAGCTGTCCCTGGGTGCTCCCCAGCCTCTGACCATCTTGCCTCGGACCACCCCAGGGAGGGGGCCAGGTCTCATCTCTGAGTCCCCCGGGGCCAGGTGGATGGCTGGTGCTTGGGAGGGAACTGCCGAACCCAAGACCCAGTGTACACTGGGACTGGGCCAATGACAGAGCCTGGGGCCTGTGACTGGCTTCCGAACAGAAGAGATATTGAGTCTCCATCTGGGGGACTACATGTGCCACCAGGTGCCAAGATCGAGTGGGATGCCGATTAAGATCCTGGCTTGGACTGGGGCAGGAGGTGGGATCTGAACCCTTGTCCAGTGGCCCAAGTTGGGGAGGTGCTGCACAGAGATGCCCCACTGACACCTGGGCACCACCCATGGGAGAGGCCAGCGGGTGCTCAGACCCGGGCTGGGCAGAGGGGTGGTCCTGGGACGCCTACCCACATACAACTCACCACAGATGCATTGTGTGTCAGTTTGTGTGCTGTATGTATAACTGTGCCCTATAGAGAAACAGGGAGAAGTTTTTCAGCAAGGACAAATGTTCACTCCCATCGACAATGAGTGGTTTAGATAACCCCTGAGTGGGGGCGTTTCCTGCCCCACCTTCCTCCAAATAAACCCACCACAGCGTGTGTGGCAGCCTTCAAACCCCGATCACACCCTGGAAGCTTCTGAGGAAAGGCTCCGATGCCAGGCGCAGAGAAAAGAATGACCAGGAAAGCCTGTTGCCTGAGATAAGTCCTGACTGTGATGCCAGTGGCCGCTCACTCACTGCTTACCCAACTTGCTCCCTTAATCCCCAGAGCGGTACATGAGGGCAGAGGGTGCCGGTGAGGAAGCTGAACTCTGCGCCTAGGAGGCAGGATGAGGACTGAGAGCAGGTCCACTGGACTGCCGTGCTCGAGGGCGGAAGGCCCAGGTGCCATGCGGCCTGGGGGTCTCAGCTGCAGGAGCCTGAGGCCTGTCAGGTGCATGTCAGGATGCGGAGACCCCTGTATTCACACGCTCCCTTCCGAGGGGTCATCTGTCTTTGCAGCTAGCTTGTCTTCCCTCCAGAAGAATCACCTTCCTCCTTTCCTCCCACCTGTCCCTGACTCGTGGTTTCCAGAAAATGGAAAATCAGTTGACAGCAAACCTCGTCTGCAGTGCCTGCTGCGTGCCATGTGCTATCCAAGGACTCCCCATGCGTCAGCCAGTGCAGCAATCCCAGCAACTCGGCTGGGCGGGTGCTCTTGGCACCCCCATTTTATAGGCAGGAAAATGGAAACACACGGAGGGACTGCCCTGGCCCCAGGCCACACAGCTGGTGAGAGCTGGGATCTGAACCTGGGAGCCTGGCCCCAGCGTCTGTGCTCTACCATCTCAATAACAATGTCTCGCCCGGCTCACATCTGAGGAGGACGATTTCCCCACATCACAAGGGCACTGGTGGGCACATGGTGGCTCGCACCTGTAATCCCAGCACTTCGGGAGGCTGAGGTGGGAGGATCGCTTGAAGCCAGGAGTTCAAGACTAGCTTGGGCAACATAAAGAGATCCCCTCTCTAAAAAGAAAAAAAAAGTTAAAAAAAAAAAAAAAAAGTAAGCCAGGCAGGTGGTGTGCACCTGTAGTCCCAGCCACTTGGGAGTCTGAGGTGGGAGAATTCCTTGAGCCCAGGTGTTCGAGGCTGCAGTGACCTGTAACTGCGGCACTGTACTCCAGCCTCGGTGACAGAGTATCTTAAAAAACGAAAGGGAGGGGAGCACTTAGGTTTTTTTTTTTTTGAGATGGAGTCTCACCCTGTCGCCCAGGCTGGAGTGCAATGGCGCGATCTCGGCTCAATGCAAGCTCCGCCTCTTGGTTTCACGCCATTCTAGCGCCTCAGTCTCCCGAGTAGCTGGGACTACAGGCGCCCGTCACCACGCCCAGCTAATTTTTTGTATTTTTAGTACAGGCGGGGTTTCACTGTGTTAGTCATGATGGTCTCAATTTCCTGACCTCGTGATCCGTCCGCCTCGGCCTCCCAAAGTACTGGAATTACAGGCGTGAGTCACCACGCCCGGCCATTTTTTTACTTTTAAAATAAAGCATATTCTATGCAGAAATGTCATGAAATATAGAACTCTGAGGAGATTTGAAGTCACCCACAATCAGAGGAGTCAGGGTCCCCATGGGGGGCTATGAGCCCCAGCAACAGGCCCATGGTCACTTGTCACTCCTGAGCCTGTTCTGTGAACTGCGAGCGTGGTCTGCACTCCCAGGTGCTCAGCCCGGTGGGAGGCTTCGGCGTGTGTGAGGCGGGGTCTGGACAGAAGCCTCCTCCTCTGGATCTCCCAGCCTGGGGCTCCACTTCCTGGCAGCTACCACAAGTCCCAGAGGGGGTGCGGGGGAAGGAGGGAGAGGGCAAGTGGACTTCCTTGCCTTGGTCCAGACCAGCGTGGCGGTCTGTGACCCCAGTCTGACCAGGTTGGTGGATGAATGGGAGGCGCTGGACACAGGTTGTCGTGGAGGTGAGGCTGGGTGTCCCCAGAATGGCAGGCCGACGGGGAAGGAGTGAGGAACCCTCCTGTGCATGGGCCTCTCTGTGACAGGCCTCAGCACAGGCCCCAGTGGCTAGCAGAGTCCCTGCCTTGAGACTGCCCTGGCTCTGGGTGGGCCTGTTATCCTAGGATGGGACGCCTCTGGCCACTGGGGCAGTCTCCCACTTGGCCAAGCCGGGCCTGGGATGGGAGGGCAGGCAGCAGGCAGGATGTGAGGGACCTGACTGCCCACCCAGGAAGGAGGAAAGAGGGCTGCGCCCTGCCCAGTTCAGGGAGGGAGGGGGTGGGCAGGCAGGCAGGTGCCTGACACATCCTGCTGACCCCAACATGCCTCAGGCATAAGGCGCCTGCACATTTAACCCTCCCATGAATGGGGCCTTGGAACCCCCATTTCACAGATGAGAAATGGAGGCCCAGAGAGGTTCAGATACTTGTCAAAGGTCACAGAGCTAATGGGGGACATGTTGGGCCCAAACAAGGCTTTGTGAGTGCAAAGCCCGGGTCTCCCACTTCAAGCGGCTCAGTTGGGATTTTAACCCAGTTCAGAAGATGCCACCTCAACTAGAGCCCTGTGCTGCCCTGTGGACAGGACGCTTCCTGCCAGCCTCGCTGCTTTTCCTGACTCACAGAATCTCCCACAAGGTGTGGGCAGAATGTGGTGGCCTCAGGGTGGCCTGATGCTTGGGAAGGCCTGGGGCATGAGACGGCTCATGCGGGAGCACATTCAGGCCACTTTGTTCCCGCTATGCAACATCCAGAAATATCTGCTCCCTTTAAAGATAAACCAACTGGTCCGGGGATTTGACCCCAGGCTGAGAAACAGCGGCTGTTACCCCCGAGGCTGGGGTACCTCAGGAAAACTCCCTCCGTCTCCACCTGTGCGGTCATCCCATCTGGGACCTTCCCAGGCCCCACAGCAGATCTGCTGGCCTTAAATGCTCCAGGGACCTTTGAGTTTCTATTTCTACAGAGTTACCATGTGCTCCAGGAAGGAGCAGTTTGAAGTTTCCAAACAGGATGGGCATGGGGGCTCATGCCTGTAATCCTAGCACTTTGGGAGGCCGAGGTGGGCAGATCACTTGAGGTCAAGAGTTCGAGACCAGCCTGGCCAACGTGGCGAAATCCCGTCTCTACTAAAAACACAAAAATTAGCCGGGCTAGATGGTAGACGCCTGTAATCCCAGCTACTGGGGAGGTTGAGGCAGGAGAATGGCTTGAACCTGGGAGGCAGAGGTTGCAGTGAGCTGAGATCGCACCACTGCACTGCAGCCTGGGCAACAGAGCGAGACTCCATCGCAAAAAAAAAAAAAAAAGAAAAAGAAAAAGGAAGTACATATAAGAAAGAACTACCTAGAAGAATCACAGACTTTTTAAAAATTATAAAACAGGCTGGGCACAGTGGCTCACACCTGTAATCTTTGGGAGGCTGAAGTGGGCAGATCACTTCAGGTCAGGAGTTCGAGACCAGCCTGGCCAACATGGCAAAACCCCGTCTCTACTAAAAATACAAAAATTAGCTGGGCTTGGTGGCAGGCGCCTGTGATTCTAGCTATTGGGGACGCTGAGGCAGGAGAATGGCTTGAACCTTGGAGGCAGAGGTTGCAGTGAGCGGAACTACTGCAGGTAAGTCCCCTGGCTCTGTCTCCCGGTCATTAGGACAACCCCAAATTCATCTGCATTTCCCTGAAGTTCCCCAAGGGAGGAGCCTCTTCCAGCCAAGCTGCAGCCCATCAAGGGCTCTTTTAAAATCTAACGTTTGCAAAGAGTCCCCAGCAGTAGGTAGGAGCCGATCAGGGCTGATCAGAAGCGCGTCCTACCCCTGTGGCCCCAGTGTGCGGCGGTCCCACACTCTGCCCATCTGAGCGCTACAGCAGCCCCGCTGAGCCCTTGATGTCACTGCTCTTAGCACTTGGCAATACTTAGGTTCAGAGGGACTGAGTACAGGGACCAGTATGGTATTTGGCGTAAAGTCTGGCCTGGCGTAGGTATGCAACGAAAGCTGGATGAAAGAATGAATAAACAGGTGGATAAATGAAGGTGTGAATCACACACAGGTGCCCAGCAGGAAAAGAGCTGGACTCTAAATGACTATAAATCCCAAAGCTCTTCTTCGCCTCCCGAATCCGTGTTCTTTTCATCACCCAACCCTGCCTGCACCTCACGCGGTGATTTTTTTTCAACATCAGCCTCGACCTGCATTTGGAATAGTTTTACTTTTCAAGGATCTCCAGGAAATTTCTGCAACTTAGGTTAGTTACTTTTCAAAAGTGTCAAATTCTAATGATGCAGGGACCTTCCTATGGGAACACGCGGCAACTGATCAGTCCTCCGAGAAGCCATGCATTTTATAGACAAGAAAACTGAAGCCCAGAGGAGCCAAGAACACTGGCCACGGTTCCACAGCAGCTCAGGCCTACGGCTGCATTTCCTCCATGCTGCGTTGCAAGTTTCCTGCACTCCAGGTGTGCGATGAATGCCATGTGGCTTTTATCTCTCAAAGCACAGTTAGGGAATCAATGACGCATCTCGCCCTCAATAGTATGGGCAAGTGGCGGGAACACAGCTGCATCGTAAATGGTGGCTACTCCCGTTGGCCAGGTGTTCACCTCGCAGAGGTGTCTGCTCTGTGCCATCCACTCAGGGCTGGCCCCTCCCATCTCTTTCCCAATGCCAGACGCAGTCATACTTGTGCCACCTCCCAGCCCGGGCCCAGAGGCTCAGAGAGGATACCAATCTTCCAAGGTCACAACTAGTACGTGGCACAGGTGGGACTGGAACCTAGCACGGTCTGACTCTGAATCTGTGCCTTTCCTGATGTATCTCACTTTGGAGCCCTTGGAGCAGCTGGGGTTGTTTGGGTCCAACCAGTTTGAGGCCTCCAATGAGCCAGCGACTGAAGCAGCCTGCTGGGTGTGGGGAGGAAAGTTGTTGGGAAACAGTTATCAGGCCGAAATTGTGTTGAGCTCCCCCAAGGTGGAAGAGGCTGCTGGAAGCACAATCCCTTTTTGTGGAGGTTTTGGGGCTGGGTGTGAGCTGCTCCTCTGCGTAGCCCCATCGAGAACCCTCCTGGCAAGCCCTCCTGGCTTGCCCTGACTGTCCTGGGCCCTTGGTGATGGCCCCGACCCCCACCTGTGCCCTGGCAGCTGGGTGATGTGGGGCAGGCAGGGGGTCTGGATGCAGATGGGGGAGAACAGAGTCCTCATTCATGAGCATGTTTATGAAGAAGGAAAAAACCTGTGCCAACTGCGTTATGAAACTCAAACCTGTAGTGCTTAATGAGAAGTAGGAGTCAGGCCCAAAACAGCAGAAGGCCCAGTGGTTCACGGTGTTTGTAAAAACCAGCTGGAATTGGGGAGCTGGAGTGGACAGCAGGGCCAGTCTCTGGCCTGGAGGCTTCTATCTCCATCAGAGCAAGGAGACCCCTCCAAAAATCCGGGGAGGTGCCCTACCCCAGCTGCCGCTGGGAGAGCTGGCACCTTTCTTTGCCTTGAAGACACTCAGGTCTGTGATGTGTTCTTCGAGACGCTCTCTTAGTGGGATCTGGAATTCCACTTGGCTGGGGGTGGAGGTCACTGAATGCGGTTATGCCCTCATCCGACCTCTGCTGCTGGGACCACGAGGCAGGGCTGGTCCTGAACCCCTGGGCACACCCCACCCTTTCCTCTCCGGGGCCAAAGTCAGGGCAGAGGAGGCTATGTGGGGACGCTGCCTCCACAATCTCCTTCAAACCAGCAGAAGCCATCTTATGACTGTGTGTCCATGTGTTCACCTTTGCAGACACCACAGGCCTTGCTAGTAGAGCACAGGGGGCACCCCAAGGTGCCTCCCAGCCATTTCTCCAGCTCACCAGGCCCTCAGAAGCTGCCCTCTGTCCCTCCAAACCCTGAGCAGACTCCAGGAGCAACACACACATGACAGAATGAACAAACGCTGCCCAGCCGGGTGACCACACAGGGCCTGAGGGAAACCCCGCCCACCCACACAGGCAACACCCCAGGCACCGGGCTTCCAAGTGGCCTCCCTGCAGGCTGACGGCCCCAGGAGCCCTGGTTCTAGACAGGCATCATGCACTGGATACATGTGACAACACAGCTGTACCCCCAACCCCTCCGAAAAGTCCAGCAACCACAAGCAGCTGCATCTGAAAATTCCCATCTCTGGATTCAAAGCTCCTGAGAGTGGGGCAGAGCCTGTTCCGAAGGAAGGAGTTTGTGGAGTGAGAAAGCGGGAGGTGTCTGCTGAGTGTCTGCAGACCGGAGCTTGTCTGTGGAACCACACGGCTCTGTTGGGGGCAGAAGGGAATAGTCAATGAGGTCCCTCAAACTGGGGCTCCTGGAACCAGGTGCTCACGGGTTTGAGATGTGTCAGGTGGAACGTGTGGATGGCAAAGCTGGAGAGACCCTTAGGAGTCAAGGATTAAGAAACGTACTCCCCTCTACCTTAGTCACACAACTGAGGTTCAGGGAGCGGGAGGGACGGGCACAGAAGGAGCCGGCTCGGAAGCCACACCACCCAGAGCAGCCCCGGGTCCACGGGTCTCCTACACCCACACCCAGGCACACGCAACACCAAAGTGTGCACACAGACACCTGTGCACACAGCACAAATATGCTGAGCCACATACCCAAGACAGACTCACACACTCCTGCACATGACCCCTCACTCACTCAGACACATGCATATCCACAGATATGCACACCCCAAAGACACACCGCATACATGGCTCACACAACACACACACACACGGGCTCATGCACATACCTGCAAACATACACAGAGAAACACACATGCTCTCCAACCCTAGAGCACAAATGGTTATACCCACATGCATGCAGCCACAGCCACTCGTGCACAAAAGCAGCACAAGTGAGTAGACATACCCACTCTTGTGCATTTAACACACACACACACACACACACCTATAGAGAAATCCACATGCATGCCCACACCCATCTCCTATAAACACACACACACACTCAGCAGACCACGTGTGCTGTCGCACCCACATCCACCCATGGCCATTCATGCACACAAAGACACTCACAAGCTCAGAGGATCCCACACAGCCAAGACACCAGAGATGTCCCCATACTCACACACACACTTGGGAACCCTTGTGCTCCCGCACACCCTGGCAGATGTATCCAGATCCTCACACACACACAAACTCGTGCAGACATATATACACATGTATGCTTGGGCATGCACCTTACACATGTGCCCAGGCACTCAAGCATATAGGTACAAAGCCATGCATGCACCCCACGTGTGTGTATACACACACCATATGTTCACAGATACACAACCACAGCCACCTGTGCACACACCCACGTGTCCCTCACCCACCTGTACATATGCACCCTGCATGCCTGTACTCACAGCCACACTTGTGCTTCTGCACACTCTTGCACACACCAGCTTGTGTGCACTCACACACACACCACTCTACCTGCGTAGTTTGAAGCAACAAACACAGCCGCACCCAGCAGCAAAGCCCAGTCTCCTCCCGCCCACCCTGGGGGCGGGCACGCGGGGAGCACTCACAGCAGCTTGAGGATTTCCACGTAGCAGCCGAGCGTGCGGTCGGCCTGGGGGCCCAGCTCGATGCTCATGGTGCTGCAGGCGGGGCTGACCATGAGGCAGTCGATGAGGTTGGGCTCGCTGTCGTTGCCCGCGCTGGCCGTCAGCGCCGGCTTGGCAGTGCTGGTGCGTTCCACCTCCACGTGGATCTCACTGGAGGCCACGACCACCGACTTGAGCCGGGCCTCAGACAGCGTGGCTTCCTGAGACACCAGGTCCGGGCTGGGGTGCAGAAGGCGCAGAGGTAAAGTGGGCTTCCGGTCGCATGGCTGCTGGCAGCCATTCCGGATTTCCTTCAGGCTTGGGGAATTGTCGCGGCTGGGGGAAGAGGCGGGAGAGGGCACATGAGTACGGGCACCGTTCATGATGCACCACGACCCACCAGGCTAAAGGCCTTCCTGAATCCCAGGATGAGGCCACAATGTAATACTATCATCATCCCTGTGCTAGAAATGAGGAAACTGAGGCTCAGCCTGGGTGCGCAGCTTGCCCAAGGTCTTGACAGGAAGAGGTGGGGATGGCAGCCCAACCCAGGCTGCCTGTCTCTACAGTCCATGCTGTCACTTCAGCACATGATAGGCGCTCAATAAACATTTGCTGACCGACTGAGTGGATGCTGATCTCTACGTGACAGCCATAAGGCTCTTGGCATTCTCCACCAAAACACCACTGGCCACTTTCTTGATAAGCCAACGGGATCTACTATTTTGCTTTTAGTTGCTTCCTGTGGTTTAACTACTCTCCAATCCCTGACCTCATGCCACAGTGTCCTCCAGGACTCTGCTCTCCTGCCCCCAAACCCAGCCAAGTGAGCAAGCTCAGTATCTGCCCTCCTCCTGGGAACCCACTTCAGTGGGATCCCAAACCCCAGAATTCCAGTCTGGGCCCTGGAGTCTAGCCCTCCTGTCTGCAGAAGCCTCACTCCTCCTGGGTAACCTTCCAGGCACAGCATCTCTGACTGCCCGGAGGAACAGAAGCCTGCACAACGTGTTAACAGGTGCTAACTCAGAAAGGGGCTCTATGGCGTTATTAATCTCACATTTGTTAGGGAAATGCTGGGGCAAACGAGATGACATTAGGCCTCTTAACGGCAGGACCTGTCAGAGCCTTGACCTGGTTAAAGTCCCTCCTCTGAATGAGTACTTCCCGAGGTGCCCAGTTGCCTGGGAGGTGCACTGTTGTAAGGGACAGTAGTACCATCAACAGGTTCCTCTGCTGGTGCCCACGGGCCGGCACAGTGCTAAGTGCAGTCATACAGTTGCTCACAGACATCACTGAACAGTGATTCCTGTTTCTGTGCCACAGGTGAGGAAAGACAGTCTCAGAAGTTAAATGATCTACCCCTAATTAAACAGCCCATGAGTCGATGGAGATGGGATTTGACGCCAGATCTCGTGGACCCCAAAGCCCAGGATCCTTCTAACTAGGTTGGCTTCCAAGGTCCCCTAAGATCTGTGCAGGTCCCCTCCTCCAGGAAGTCTTCCTTGATTTCTTCCTGCTACTCTTGTCCTTCCTACCCTCGAACTCCTCCTAAACCAAAGCTTTCCACCTCTGGCTGGACACCAGGATCCCCTGGGTATACTTCGAAACATCCCAAAGCCCAGTTAGACAGGAATCTCCAGGGTGGGACCTGGACACGAGCAACTTTTAAGGTTCCTCATGTGTGTGGTCAAGGTTGAGCTCCACTAATCCAAGACTTCGAGCACAACGGCACGATTGAAAACAGCTGCTTGTCTAGTCCTTCCCCAGATGTGTCACAGGCATGGATCCTGCGCCTCTAAAGGGGCTCCCAGGCTTGAGGACAGGGCCACGCTGCTGGCATTCTGCTTGGGGAATTGTTGTGGCTGGGGGAAGGGGTGGGAGGGAGCCTGTGAGTAGCCCCTCCAAGGGCTGTGTGCAGAACTTGAGCCCCATGCACAGGAAGGGTCTGAGTGTATCCAGCACGTGCCAGGAACCGGGCCTGAGCTGAGCCCACCAACGGTGTTTAATAAATATACTTTCAGCTTTGCTGGGACAAATAATCCGCCGGCTGAAGCCCGAGAATTCTATCGTTGATAAAAACTCGTGTGTGGTCTGTGATGGGGGGAGACCTAAATTCTTTGGTTTGGATCTGATTTGCTCCCGAAGTGCTCAACACTCCATTTCTCTTCGTTTGCCTTTGCTGGATTTTAAAAGTGGATTTTCAAGGCTGTTTGGCTCAGATTGGTGATTTTCGAGAGAGCCACGCTAACCTGGGTCAAGCTGTCTGTTCTTTTCAGTGTGAGTACATTGTGTACATTTGCCCACAAAGAGCACTGTGGATGGCCTGGAGGACATGACGGGCTTTATCTCGAAGGGACTGACTGAGGGGGCGTCATGGACCTTAGCCCAGGAAACGTGTTGGCAGTATCATGCTTCACTGGGTGACATCCAGAAACTTCTGGCATCAGCTGGAACCCAAGCTACTGTGGCTCCGAAGGGGCTCAGCATGGCTGAGCCAGGGTGGGTGGGAGGCAGCAGGCACTGCCTCACCCTCGCCAGCCTCCACCCTGGCATCTCCTTGCCACAGCCACCTAACAGTTCCCCAGGGTCACATCTGCCCCCTACTCCATCCTCCTCACAGCAGCAGCCAGAGGGGAACGGAACTGAAATCCCATCACATCCCTTCTCCACTTACAACCCACTATGGACTCTCCAATGCTCCCCGGATAAAAGTTCTGCCACTGAAACCCAGGACAGCCCCGCTACTTACAGTGGGATCCCCAGCCCACGGCTTCGCCTGAGAGCTTGTGAGACAAACAGAGTCTCAGGTCCTGCCCCAGACCTGCTGAATCCGAATGTTCAATTTAATGCCAACCCCTAGAGAGTCCCAGGCACCAGGAGGTGTGAGAACCTGCCTATTCATGGCCCAGCCCTACTTCTCTCTCCAATTCCATCTTTTGCTTCCCTTTCCTTCTCTCTGCTCCAGTCACACTGGATTTCCTTTGGCTCCTCCCCTGCAGGGACCTCCACATTCAGCGTGCAGCAGAATGACTTGTGCAGTTTGTTTAGAATGCAGACTCCTGGGCCATACCCCAGAAATACTACAGCCAGGAATCTATTTTAGGGCAGTCCAGGTGATTCTGAAGTAGTGGATCAAGGACCCGTAGATATAAAAACATTGTAGACGGGCACGGTGGCTCACCCCTGTAATTCCAGCACTTTTGGAGGCTGAGGGGGGAATGTCACTTGAGACCAGGAGTTTGACACGAGTCTGGCCAACATGGCAAAATCCCATCTCTACTAAAAATACAATAAATAAATAAATAAATAAATAAAAATAAAATAAAATAAAAATTAGCCAGATGTGGTGGTGCACACCTGTAATCCCAGCTACTTGGGTGGCTGAGGCATGAAAATTGCTTCAATGGCCGGGCGCGGTGGCTCAAGCCTGTAATCCCAGCACTTTGGGAGGCTGAGACGGGCAGATCACGAGGTCAGGAGATCAAGACCATCCTGGCTAACACGGTGAAACCCCATCTCTACTAAAAAATACAAAAAACTAGCCGGGCGACATGGCGGGCACCTGTAGTCCCAGCTACTCGGGAGGCTGAGGCTGGAGAATGGCTGAGGCAGGAGAATGGCGTAAACCCAGGAGGCGGAGCTTGCGGTGAGCTGAGATCCGGCCACTGCACTCCAGCCTGGGCAACAGAGCCAGACTCTGTCTCAAAAAAAAAAAAAAAAAAAATTGCTTGAACACAGGATGCAGAGGTTGCAGTGAGCAGAGATTGCGCCACTGCACTCCAGCTTGGGTGACAGAGTGGGACTGTTTCCAAAAAAATCCAAAAAACGAAAACAAAATCATTGTGACCAATGGTACCTTCACCCATCACTGCCAGGCCTTTGCCCGTGTGGTTCTCTCCCTGGGTCACCCTCTTCCTGTTTTTCTTACCTGGAGAACAGCCAGGAGGTATCAACATAAATATCACCTCCCCAAGGCTCCTTCCAAAAACAGATGCCAGGGCCATCCTAATTAAATCAGAATGGCACTGGGAGGGCCCTGGGCACCCTTTTGTTTCTTTCTTTTTTTAAAAAAAAACCAAGATATAACCCAAGGAACGCTGGTAAATGCCTAACAACCAACTCTCCAAAGAAAGAAGCCCTGATCTGGCCGGGCGCAGTGGCTCACGCCTGTAATTCCAGCACTTTGGGAAGCCGAGGCGGGCAGATCACTTGAGGTCAGGAGTTTGAGACCAGCCTGGCCAACAAAGTAAAACCCCATCTCTACCAAAAATACAAAGATTAGCCAGCTGTGGTGGCCCACACCTATAATCCCAGCTACTCAGGAAGCTGAGGCAGGAGAATCGCTTAAACCCAGGAGGTGGAGGCTGCAGCGAGCCAAGATTGTGCCACTGCACTCCAACCTGGGTGACAAGAGCGAAGTTCTGTCGCAAAAAATGGAAGAAGCCCTGATCTGCAGTGCTTACCAATTTCTTTTGTGTAAATATTCCCACCACAGCTACTTCAAGCTACCAATATGATATCACTACAGAACCTGGAAGGGACGTGTTCCCAAAAGAAATGGGTGAGCTGGCTCCTGCACACTCTGGGTATAACTTAAATACTGTAGGCCAGGCGCAGTGGCTCACGCCTGTAATCCCAGCACTTTGGGAGGCCCAGGTGGGCAGATCACAAGGTCAGGAGATCGAGACCATCCTGGCTAACATAGTGAGACCCCGTCTCTACTAAAAATATAAAAAGTGCAGGCCTGGCACTACCCTCTGGCTTCCGTTTTCTCCTCTTTCTGCCTCACCGTGTTGTCAGCTCCAGAACAGGCCCTTGGGAATGAGCAGCCTCCCATCTCCACATTCTGGCCTCTGGAGTCCCTGCACTTCTTTCTCATCAGGGAAGTGATTCAAGGTGGGCCATGGTCCCCTTTGAACATCGGGGCCTGAGGCTGAAGGCATTAAAACAGTGACCCTGTCTCATGGCCTGCTGCAAGGAGGCAGCCCCTGATTTATCAAATGCCTTTTCCTGCCCCTTCCCAAGATCTCAGCAGTACGGCATTTGTTTGAGAAGTCCCCCCTGCACGGGTTTTCAGCGAGACTCCGAATGCTCTACCGCCTTCATTTTGAGAAAAGACTGAAATACCCTCCCGCCGTAACTCTAGCTCTGGTGGGGTCTGGACTCATGTTGGTCTCCTTAGAGTTGTGCAGTGTACCACCTGAACAACTGGGTGGCTGCAGCAGAGACCACTGCATTCTGCATGTCACATCCCCTCCAATGACACCAGAGGTCACTGCAGAAACTTCCCCATAAAGTAATGGCATCTGCATCAGTCTGCATCCTGGGAGCAGTTCTCAGCCAGCGAGGGATGGGAGCTGGTGAGTGACTACCCCAGCCCAGCCAGCCTCGGCTGAGCAACTCTCAGCAGAGCAATTCTCAGTGTGTTCTGCATGGCCTCCTGGGGCACAGTGGGAGTGCATGCCAGCTGCCCGAAGTGGTCACCTGATTGCTTGCTTGCTTGCTTGCTTATTTATTTATTTTTGAGAAGGAGTCTCACTCTGTTGCCCAGGCTGGAGTGCAGTGGTGTGATCTCGGCTCACTGCAACCTCTGCCTCCCAGGTTCAAGCTATTCTCCCGCCTCAGGCTCCTGAGTAGCTGAGTACAGTCATGTGCCACCATGCCCAGCTAATTTTTGTATTTTTTTAGTAGAGACGAGGTTTCACCATGTTGGCCAGGCTGGACTCGAACTCCTGACCTCAAGTGATCTGCCTGCCTTGGCCTCCCAAAGTGCTGGGATTACAGGTGTGAGCCACCGCACCCAGCCTCATCTGCTTATTAATTCATACTTTACTGCTGTCCTTCCTTCCCTGTCCCCCAGTGTTTCCTGGGACCATCCTCCTAGGAAGCCACTTCCACCCAAATGGCGGTCTTGGAGTTTCCTTTTGGAGGCTCCAAAGCCAGGCGGAGACCCTGCCTCACCTCTTCCGGTCACTTGCTACCCCACCACTTGGTTTTATTGCTCGCACGGTTTTTCTTACCCTCTGACATGATCTTGCACATTTACTTGTATATGATCTCTTCCTGGTAGAATGGAAGCCCCAAAAGAGCAGGGAATTTGTGATCTTGCTCGCTCTCTAGCAATGCAATTGTGTCAAGCACACGGCAGGCGCTCAAGAAAAACAGGTGCAGTGGCTCACGCCTGTAACCTCAGCATTCTGGGAGGTCAAAGTGGGAAGACTGCTTAAGCCCAGGAGTTTGAGGCCAGCCTGGGTAACATAGCAAGATCCTGTCTTTACAAAAAAATTTTTAAATATTAGCCATGAGTGGTGGCATGTGCCTGTGGTCCTAGCTACTTGGGAGGCTGAGGTGGGAGGACTGCTTGAGTCCAGGAGTTTGAGGCTGCAGTGAGCTATGACTGCACCACTGTATTCCAGCACAGCCTAAGTGACAGAGTGAGACCCTATATCAAAAAAATAAAACCATGCAAATCATGGGCAAAAGCCTGTGTTCTCAAAGGCAAGACCAGACAGGCTAAACCTTACTGTCAACCCTTGTCCCCAACACATGGGCACATATTCACACCTCCATGTGCACACACATACACACAGTCACATGTATGTGTACAGTTCACACATGCACTTGTATACCCACGTGCACATATTCACACACACACCAGTGTGTCACACCTCTCCAGTGGTGAGAGATCTTCAGCATAAAACATCTGTCCCTAAAGCCAAGCAGCTCTAACAGCCTCGCAGTTGCGGTGCTGATTCAGTGCTTGCTTCTTCAGCAGCATCCCTGGGTTCTGGGCCCAGGAATCAGTGGGCCCAGGGGAACTGGCAAATACACCATGAGGTCTGCCCAGTAAACAGCTACTCCACCTCTCCGGCCTGGTCAGTTCTTGGTGACTTTGCCCATGATGGGGGTGACTGTTTGCCCCTCCCAAGCCCTCCGGGTGGCAGTGGTTCAGCAACTGACCTGTTGATGAACTCTTCATAGCAGGAGTAGATGGCAGCCAGGCACACGGCCACCAGGTTGGGCAGGACCCGGGGGTGGGGGCAATGCCCTGTGGGGCCGTGCATGCTGGAAAAAAGCAGAGGGCCGGGGTGAGAAGCCTGCAGGAGTGAGGCCCACAGACAGGGGAAAGGGGACAAGGGAGGGCCACTGCTCAGGTACAGGACTGCCCGCTCTGCCAACGCCGCTTGGGGGGCTCTGAGAGCCTTTGCTGTGCAATCGGTGGCACCAGGATTTGGGTCCTGTCTGTGCCATGTGCAGGCAGCAGAAGGCAAAGCTCCCGGCTGTGCACTCCAGATTCAGGGTTCCTGGGTTCAAACCCGAGTGGCCTTGGAAACCTCCTAAACCCTCCACCCTGTTTCTGCAGCTATAAAAGGAGGATAGCAGCCCCCTCATCGGGGGTACAGCTAGGACCAACTTTTCTAATTCACAGACAGAGCTAGCAAATGGTGGCCATAGGTCCTGCGACAGTCATGCTCACACCTGGTGGTTCAGGAATAATTATTCCTAACACCTCATTCTACTTTCAAACATGTCCTGCTTTGGAAGAAAAATGATGAGGGTCATTTTGGCTTAGCATAGAGTCAGCTTAGCAATAAGTCCTCAACGAGTGCCACTAATTATTACTTGTCATGGCTATTTTTGTGGTCCTAAGGATAACAGCTGTACCATTTCTGGGAAGTTGTCATCAAGGCTGCTGTCACTAAGAATGGCCTAACCTGACAAGATTTTACAAACCACAGCTGGGTGGTGTCACCAGGGCTCTGGCCTGAGGGCATGTCACAAAGCCACCCTCAAACGGCTTCGTGAGTTCCAGGTGAGCATATTTAGGAAATACGTAGTTTCAGAACTTGTTTAAATGGGTTATTGTGATTTTCTTAAAAGATGAGAAGAGTCTGGGGGCAGTGGTTCACGTCTGTAATCCCAGCACTTTGGGAGGCCGAAGTAGGTGGATCTCCTGAGGTCAGGAGTTTGAGACCAGCCTGGCCAACACGGTGAAACCCTGTCTCTACTGAAAATACAAAAATTAGCCAGGCATGCTAACATGTGCCTGCAATCGCAGCTACTTGGGAGGCTGAGGCAGGAGAATTGCTTGAACCCGGGAGCCGAAGGTTGCAGTGAGCCAAGACCGAGCCACTGCACTCCAGCCTGGGTGACAGAGCGAGACTCCATCTCAAAACAAACAAACAAACAAACAAAAAAGATGAGAAGAACAAGAATGATGACAGTTTGGCCTGACATGAGACTTCTGCCGTGTTCGCTATGTGTTGTGTCTACTAATTACTGGAGCATGACACTAACTGGGCGATGGTTCTTGTGTTACAGGTGAGGAAACTGGAGCAGAGAGAAAATTTAAAATTAAAAAAAAGCAAAAGCAAGCCCCCTCCAAAAAAAAAAACAAAAAAACCAAAACCAAAACACCAACCCCAAGCACCAAAAGCGAGTAAGGAGCAAGAATATTTGGCTTCCTGTGGGTTATGTTTAAGGGGTGATTGTTCAAGCACCCGTCGATGCTCTGGGACCACCAGGGGTGGGAGTGAGTCCTAAACACGTGGCGCCCACAGCCCGAGGGGTCGTGGGACCTGAGGAAACAGCAGCGTTGCTGAGGTCCACTGCCATTTTCTGAGTTCCTATCGGGCACCGTGCAGCGGGCTAGCGGCTTCCTCATAGAGGCAGTCTTCATTTAATTACACAACAGCCCCCCAGGGATATCTGAGGAAACAGGATCAGAGAAGAAAGTGGCTCCGAGGCTAAAGAGGGGCATCAGCCGGAGACCCACCTCTGAATGAACTTCTTCACCACTTCCATCCCCGCGTTAAGCTCGTTCAAGGCAAGGATGTACTCCTGAGTAAACAGCCTCAGTCGCGGGCACTTCCCAAAGTCCTGCAGAGAGAGCAGAGGACAGGAGTCGGGGATGGTGCCAGGCAGGGCAGGAGCCCAGGGCAGCCACGACACCGGAAGGAAGGGCAGGACCCAGCTCTGCCTGGAGCTGTCGATGGGGAAGGCAATAGGGAGACGTCAACCCTCTCGAAAGGACAGGTGGCGTCTACTTCAAAGAATGGCACCGTAACACCTGCACTTCCGCTCTGAAGGACCATCTGATGAGCAGGCGCTTTCGGCCGTAGAGAAAGCCACCCTCAAAGCGCACGTGCGGGACAAATGAGATGAGAAAGAGAAAAGAGAGCCAGAAAGGCTGGGGGGACAAGAGAGGGTGCTTCTGACGGGAATGTGGAGTGTGGAAGGAGGTGTGTGAGACGCGGGTGTGGAAGGAGGTGAGTGTGAGGTGGGTGTGGAAGCAGGAGAGAGGTGGGTGTGGAAGGAGGAGAGTGTGATGGGGGTGTGGAAGGTGAGTGTGACAGGTGTGTGTGGAGGTGTGATAGGTGGGTGTGGAGGTGAGTGAGGTGGATGTGGAAGGAAGTAGGTCTGTGTGGTGTGAGGTGGGTGTGGAGGTGAGTGTGAGGTGGATGTGGAAGGTGTGAGTGTGAAGTCGGTGTGGAAGGTGAGATGTGGGTGTGGAAGGTGAGACGTGGGTGTGGAAGGAGGAGAGTGAGAGGTGGGTGTGGAAGGTGTGTGAGAGGTGGGTGTGAATGGATGTGTGTTTGTGAGAGGCTGGTGTGGACAGAAGCATGCATGTGCAATGAGGAGCCTGGGCACGTGTGCATGCACCAGGCATTACTGGCAGGAGAGGCACTGGCATGTGTCACTATCATGAGGGGACAGGGCAACGGCCCTGGTGGGAGGCCCCACCTGTGCCACACTAGGGAAAGCAGTGCCTGCACGTCTCCATCCACCAGCCTCCCGGAACTAAAGGGTCCACTGTGCGGCTCTGTCGAGGGGCCAGGTCAAGGACGCAGGGACCCTGCCCATGCTGGCCGAGGGCCGTAACTGGTGGCTGCTGTGCTCGGCCTCTTCCAGGTGTCAGGAAGACAGGGGCCACGCCACAGAGAGCTCTGCCGGGAGGCAGGAAGGCGGCACCCAGCCCAGTGGCGGGCTTGGGGCTTGCCAGGAGCAGAGAAGGGAGGCATGGGCTGGACAGGGGCCTGTGAATCTGGCTGCCACATTCATTCCCAGAGTCGTGGCTAGGGCTGGGGAGGTGCTGGGACTGCCAGCCCCTCGGGCTGTGTCTGGCCAGTCAGGAGCGGCACGGCCCTGCCAAGACCCTCCATAAAAGTGATGTGGCTGACCAGCAAGACACGGAGGGGAGCCTGGAGTCTCCAGACCTGTCCCTCTGTACCCATCTCAGTGGAAGGTGTTTTTTAAAGAGAGCAGCCAGAATCAGGACTCTTAAGTTGTAGAAAAGAAGCAGAGACCCCTTCAGGTCTAACTGACCCCGAAGCTGGCATGAAAGCTCTGAGTGGAACCCGTTCCTACCATGCCCTCCCGCAAGCTGCCAGGAGAGTTTCTAGAGCCACTGGGGGCTTCTTCACGTGGAGTCAAAGGGGCTGAACTGGGTCCGTAAAAGACAGTGGAGACAGAGCTTTCACCCATCTGCCTGCTAGGACTGCCCCGCTACACAAACAGGGAAGCAGAGTCCCCGGAGCAAGTTCACCTGCCTCACAAGTATTTCATCTGGCTCTGGGCTGCCACGTCCATCTCTGGGCCTCATTGTCCCCACTAGGGAATGAGGGTCCACAGAAGCGATCTCCAGCCCCCTCCACCATTAGGGTTTTATGATTCTATGAACTGCTTCAACAGAGACTTAGGTAACTGTCATCTTAGCTACTGGATTTTTGAATAATCAAGGTCATTTCCATGGAAATAAACATTTAGAGAGGGATCCAGCAGCCTCTGAAAAATATAATCCCCTTGGAAAACTGGAGGTCAGATTACCAGGTGGTCCGCTGGGGACCACAGCCATGTCGTCTTGCCTCCTTTGCCACAAGAACACTCCGAGTGGCATGGGGGCACAGAGATACATGGCCATTCTTCACAACGCAGTCTGGCACATTATTTGGATTGAATCTCCAGAGGAACATACTAAAGACCCGCTTCCTTTGGTTTCTACTTTTTATCTCGGTAGCAAGGAACGTTCTTTGAGGCTCTCAAAGCTCCAGTTTGCTCATCCATGAAATGGGGCACATCACATATTTGCAAGAGATACACTCGGAATGGGGGAGCCCCCCAAATCCCACAACAGCACTGTGGCTATGTTCCCCCCCGTTTCCTAAATGTCTGAGAGCCTCCTTAAGGAAAAACACTGTATTTGGGGTGAAGAGAAGTCACTGTTCATGCTACCCCAACAGGCTCATGGCTTATGCTCCTTAGCCAGAGACTTGACCCCCACACCAGCTGAGAGCGCCAGCTCCAAAACGGTGCTGCTGACCCATGGCCACTCATTAAGCATCAGGGACCATTCAATGAGTCAAGGTCAAAGCTCTCTCTCGCCCACCGCCTGTGTTCTTAGGATTCCATGAGGTCAGGTCTTCCTGTGCCTGGCATGGCCATCATCCTGTTTAATACAGTCTGTTCTTCTACACGAGGGGCGGATCCTCCTCGGTCCTCCCTGCAGTTCTCCTCTGACGCCACCGCTCATGGTGTGTAATTAGTAGGCGCCAAGAGCAAGGTGGGATCTGGGTGCGTTAAAGCATCCCCAGACACCTGGGATCACTTAGCGGGTACTCGTTACAAATGAGGCGAGGACTCATGGCTGAGGGTCCCTACTCTCTGCCAGGCCGCCACAGATACTATAAATTCTGGGTCTGCCGAGAGTTGTTCTGATTTTTATAGAGAAAATTATTACATGGTCAACACTCCAGGCCCATAAAACTAACCAAATACAAGAGAGGCGTTGTATGGTGAAGCCCTGAGAGGCTGTCTGAATTCTGAATTTTTTCCTTTTGAAGTCGGATGTCCCCAAAGAACCCTTATGAAACAGTTTATTGACTAACATGGAATATGCAAAAATGTTTATGTGCCGGAAGAGGCGTTCCCCTGCCAAGTATGTCCTGGGGGTATGGCTCTGCCACTGACAAGTTAAGGTCCTTTGCAAGAAAACCTGAAGAACCTTTGCTCTGAACTCCAACATGGCACGGCCCTCCCCATACACTACACCCGCAGTGATTTTAAAGTTAACGAGTAGGGCCCCTTTCCTCCCAGGTGGCCAAAGCCAGAAAGATCTCCTCCTTGAAACTATGAGCGCCCAAATTAAGGCGGAAACCGCTCCCCATCCCCCAGCGGGAAGTCTCCTTGTCCTGGAGAAAGAACTGCACAGGGTGTCCCTCTCCCCTGTGTTCTGAAAACAAGAAATGAATTTACCCCAAATCTAGGAGGGGCTCAGAAATCAGCAACAATTCAACTATGGTTTGCAATCGCTTAGGGTAGAGAATGGTACATAGTGTTCATTATGGTACTAACACGATTCAGTTGGTAGTGGTGGCCTGGAAAGCAGGAGGGGAAACAGTCTGATGCTATCTCTGGCTCTACAGGAAGAGTGCTGTAATTGATTAATGATGTCTGCCATGAGTATGGAAGGGGTAGAGGAGCACATGTATCATGCACTTCCATTCCTGACTGGGGAAGGGGCTGTAGGTGATACAGTATTCTTCAGGGCCATGATGTGGAGACAGGCAACCTACATCACAAGTGAAATGATTTGTGGTTACCCTTTCTCAGTTGTTTTCACACGCTCCAGGAGGCTCTAAAGTCTAAGGTGGTGGCTGGCTCAGTACAACATGTGACTAGGAACCCTGGCCTCAGGCTGTCTGCTCCTTAGCTCCCCCCAGGAGAACCCACAGCTGCTCATCAGACCCTGCCTATCCGGTCCTGCCTTTCTGGGTCCCAGATTCCTCCTGTGCACAGATGTCATGGGAAGGGCACGAGGGTTAATGACACAATATACTCAAAGAGCGTCACACTCTTGACTCCAAGAAAGTGTTCAATAAACATCTGCAAAAAGGGGTTATTCTTATTCCTACCTGTCGCCCCTGTGGCCACTTAGTGGACCTAGCTAAGCCTCAGTTTCCTCGTGTCGTACAGGGCAAATAATGGCATTTGCTGCTGTCCCTGGAATGATGAGGGAACACCAAGGGGCCACACAGATTACAAGCACCCCACCCACTGTAAGTGTGCAAGTAAACCCTGCCTTTGTATTAAAAATAAATAAATAAAAATAAAGGCCACGCTTTATTCAGATTTCCTCAGTTTTGCCTTCATGTCCCTTTTCCATTCTGGGATTCCATGGAGGGCCCCAAATGACATTTAGTCGTCATGCCCCCTTAGACTCCTCTGAGCTGTGACAGTTTCTTAGAATCTCGTTTTTGATGACCTTGACCGTGGGGAGGATTGGCCAGGTACTTTGTAGACTGTCCCCTTCTTGGGATTTGTCTGATGTTTTTCTCATGATTGCAATGGGGTGATGGGTTACTGGGAGGAAGACCATAGAGGTCAAACGCAGTTTTTATACATCATATCAAGGGGAAATTCTGTCAAATTGGCTTATTGTTGTTGATGTTGACCTTGATCATCTGACTGAGTCTGGGTGTGTCTGTTTTCTCCACTGCAAGGCGACTCTTGCCCCCTTCCACATAGTGCTCTCTGGAAGGACCTCGCTGTGCACAGCCCACACTAAAGGAGGGAGAAGTTATGCTCTGGGTCCTTGAGGGCGGGGCATCTACAGACATTATTTGGGCCTATTCTCCCTGGGAGGCTTTCCTCTTCTCCTCCAGCCACAGTATTTTTGTAGTTCGTATGTACTGCAAAAAGATTCTTCCTGTTGCCATAATGGAGGACAAGCTGTACAAAACCCCCAAAACTCCTTAACCAGAATCTCAACCCCAGTTCCTGGCTGTCAGGCTGGGCCAATCCTATCACCCAAATCTGTGCCAACACAAGAGGCCAGGTAGGTGCACGGGGCCTCATGCACTGGGCGCTGGGGTCTGGGTGTTGGGGCAGGGGGAACTCACCATGTTATGCTTGAGGATTCGCTGCACCACGGGGGTGAACACCTCGATGACTACCATGGACCGGGGCCGCTCTCTGCAGTGCTGGGGAGAGAGTGGGGTACAGTTACCGTGGGCCTAAGAATGTTCCGACCACAGCCCGGGGCTGCTAGCAGGGCTGGAGACACTCAGCCCAGCTGTGGGTGCCAGGGTTCCCGTGATGAACACTGTTGCACCGTTTTCTAAAAATGAATTTATTTTGGAGTGGGGGCCAGTTCTAGGTTCAGAGCAGAATGGAGAGGAAGGTAGAGCGCTTTCCCAGATACCCCCTCCTCCGGCACGCACGGCCTCCCCAACTATCACTGCACATGTTCCTATTAAGGATGGGGTGGGGGCGTTCCAGGCCCAGAAACGTACCCTGGGCACTCAGGCCAGCGGGCATGTGGGGCACTGGAAAAAGAATCCTGGTGGAGAGACAGGGCCCAAGAGGACAACACAATGCTGTTTCCCTTTCCTGTCCCTTGAGGCACACACAGAGGACTCCCTGGGCAGGGGGTAAAGTGCAGCACGGTCCCCTTTCCTCCCAGGTGCTTGCGTTTCCACCTCACAAGCTGGTCTCATTGGTGGACACAGCCCACGCCTCCCCAAAGGACCGCGCAGTGTAACAAATGTAGCACGTACACCCTGTGGGGTATTTGCTACAATGGATAACCCCACACTGACACATCATTGTTACCCAGAGTCCACAGGTGACTTTAGGGTTCACTCTTGGTGCTGTGCGTTCTGGGTGTTTAGATAAATGTCTGATGTCCTGGAGCCACCACTGTAATATCATAGGAAGTCGTTTCACTCCCTAAAAATCCTCTGTGCTCAGCCAATTTATCCTTCCCTCTCCCCAACTCCTGGCAACCACTCATCTTTTTACAGTCTGTGTAATTTTGCTTTTCCCAGAATGTCCTGTAGTTGGAATCATGCAGTGTGCAGCCTCTTCAGATGGGCTCCTCTCACTTACTCGCATGCATTTAAAGTTTCCCCTTTCTCTTCGTGGTCTACTAGCTCGTTTCTTTTTAGTGCTGAATAACACTCCATTGTCTGGGCGTTCCACAGGTTATTTATCCATTCACCCACTGGAAGGCATTTTGGATGCTTCCAGGTTCTCGCAGTCATGAATACACCTGCTGTAACATCTACATGCAGATGTTTGTGTGGACAGGTGTGTTGAAGTCATTTGAGGAAATACCTAGGAGTGCCGTAGCCTTAAAAGTTTTTTCTTTTTTTGGAGTTAAAAAAGTAGATGAGATGAGAGCTTTTGCTTGCTTCTTGTTTGATTTTGACCTTAAAGCTTGAGACTGTTTCAGATGGTACACAATGGCGTCCTGACATGGTCCTTATTTAATATATAATGAGACTTTTGTAAAGCTAAGACTCTGCATGTATGGTCTGAAAAGACCTTGGAAATTGGGTATGATAATACGAGGGCTTTGGCATTTGAACACCAGGGTGTTGAAAATTCTGTGACTCTTCAATGGGTGGCTTTAGCACTCGGGTGGCAGTCTGCAGGCCCAATTCATCACCAGTGTGGCGTTTTGTTTTTCAGATTGGAAAGGAAGCCCTTCACAGGCTGTGCAGACAAGGCCCAGCCCCTCCCTCGTGTCCTGCATACATTTATCACCCACCCGGCCCCTGGATGAGGATGCTGGACCTGGGATAAGAGAAATCAGGGCTCCCCTGAGAAAGCAAGATGAATAAACTCTCCTCAGATCTTGGAATGTGGCAGGAGGTTGGCAGAGCAGACGCAGCGCGGGAGGCTTTGGTCCCCTCAAGCTCTCCTCTCTGGGCTCCAACTCCCAGAGGGAAAACAGCCAAAGAAGCATGCCACGTGGCTGGGACCCCCTCCCTCCAAAAGGCAGACGGCCCTCTTTGAAACACCCACAAGGGATTATAGCAAAGAATGCCAAAAAGGTAACTTTTTCTACCTCACCCTTTTCCAAACTGTGCTACCAGGAACGCTGAGGTAAGAAACACAGTGAGACAAGTGAAGCCTCAGGTAGGAAACACAGTGAGGCAAGTGTATCTTGTTCTACAACAAATATCCAGTGTTCTAGAACCAGAGTTTGAGAATCATGAGATCTGGGAGAAATCCTAAGCTTGAGAGGCAAGCAGGGGGCAGGTTTGGGTTAAACTGGACAGGAGATGGAGGAGGTGACCTGCGGTGACAGGCAGAGGAGCAGCTAGCCGTGCTCTCAGGATACTGGGTTATTTAACTCCATGCTGCTGGGGGCATGATACCCATGAGGCCCAGGGGCAGAGAAGGCCCTCGTGTGCCCCGAGGAGCCCGGGGCCTGTGTGTATCCACACCTGTACACACACACACACACACACACACACACACACACACACACACACGCTCGTGGGCGTTCACTCCCTGGGCCTGGGGGCACACATTGCACATGCCCACATTAAAGATGGGGGTAGAGGTCGTTCCAGGCCCTGACAAGTACCCTGGGCACTCAGACCAGCAGGTGTGTGGGTCGCTAGAAAAGGAATCCTGATAGGGAGGCGCTCCAGGAGGACAACAGAATCTTGTCTCCCTTTCAAGGCTCCTATCCCCTGACACATACACCCTGGGGCGGGGGGCCGGGGGAGGGCAAGGGAAACCAAGTGTACCACAGTCCCGTTTCCTCCCGGGGCCTGCTGTTCCACCCCACAGGCGGGTCCCACTGCTGTACACAGCCCACACCTCTCCAAAGGACAGCAGGTGACCTTGGCAGGAGGCAGGAAATGGGAAGGTGGAGGGATGAGGAGCAGCTGAGCGGGGCAGCAGGGGTATGACAGGGGAGCGCTGAGAACATGTCTTTCCAACGACATACAATTATTACACTAAAAAAAAAACCACACACACAACAAAGAACAAAACAGGTTTGTGTGCTGGTTCGGCCTGAGCCAAGAAGATGTGCTCTAGGAATGAGAAATGCCTGGTCCCCGATGTGCCCTGGGCATGTCCTATGTGAAGCCCACTGCAAGGCTGGTGCCGGGTGCCTGGCAGCGGATGCCCTGCTCCACGGCTCCTCTAAGCTAACCTGGAGCACCATGCTGCCTCCCGTGTTCAGGGAATGCCCCACAGCCGCACCCCACCGTGGGCCAGCCACTGCGCAGAGGAACCTTGGCTAATAATAACCCAGCTCTGACGTCAGGAGCCCAGGAAATCTGCAGCAACCTGTCTCCCAAGACAGCCGGGAAGTGATTCCAAGAAAAAGCAAGATGTTCCCCCTCTGACTCTTTGTCACCTGTCTGGCAGAGAGGTGGGTGTAACCCTAAGGATGGGTGCCTGGCATGCCCTCCGCCTGTGTCTGGGACCATGGCCCAACACTGTGGGGCCCAGGTTTTCGGCCTTTCTGTGCAAACCCGATCCCCAGTGTGCACACACCGAGGGAGAGAGCCCCCTGCAGCCAGACCCCAGCTCAGCAACCCCGTACCTTGCAAAAGAATTCACAGAGATCTGGTGGTGGGTGGTTGTTTTCCAGCAAAGGAGCGATTGCCTGAAACACAACAAACAAGGATCAGGAACTGGGGGGGAGACAGCCACGAAAAGACTTCGAACAATCTCCAGGCCATACTGTGAAGAGAAAAAAATAAATGCAGGGCGACACACCATGCATCACATCATTCATATTAAAAGCAAAAAAAATAAAAATAAAAAACCCAAAACCCAAAAAATCCACAACCATATCTGTTTGTGTGTGTTTGTCACCACCTGAAAACAAGATGTTTCTGAAGAGGGCACTGGGATGGGATGATATCCTCTTTTCCTGATGAAAACACACTCATACTCATGAAATACTCGCAAAATTGGCCAGGCACAGTGGCTCACGCCTGTAATCCCAGCACTTTGGGAGGCCAAGGCAGGTAGATCACTCGAGGTCAGGAATTCAAGACCAGCCTGACCAACATGGTGAAACTCCGTCTCTACCAAAAATACAAAAATTAGCCAGGCGTGGTGGCATGTGCCTGTAATCCCAGCTACTCAGGAGGTTGAGGCAGGAGAATCACTTGAACTCAGGAGGTAGAATTGCAGTGAGCCGAGATTGCATCACTGCACACTAGCCTGGGTGACAGAGAGACTCTGTCTCAAAAAAAAAAAAAAAAAAAAAAGAAAGAAAAGAAAAAAAGAAATACTTGCAAAATGATATTTTAAATAAAATTAAAAGTTCTATCACAGCTAGTATGGCTGGGGTCGGGGTCTGAACTTGAACCTAGACTCAGCTTTAAGCCCACGTTCTTCACCACCATGGTGAGCGCCTTCCATAGTGAGCCGGACCACAGCTGGGGTTTGGACTCCTGGTCCAAGACCAACAACAGTTACTATTGCCTGGCCAATGGAATGAATAAAACCAACTCAGGCTATGGTAGAAAAATTAGCGCATAAAAAAACTACCAAGCACGTGGGAGAAGATTAACTGCCAATAGGGCAAATAAAAGGATGTAACTGTTGCAATGAAAAGAGGCTCCAGAAGTTGTCATAATAATGACAACAGCAATAGTAATAAAAGAATGCTGGAAGGGGAGGCTGTAAAACGCAGGGGTGAGGGTCAGACCCTCAGATCAAATTCTTTCCTGTTCTCGGGCATTCCTGCTGAGCCGGGAAGCTCAACCCGACCCAACTAAGGGTTCAGTTCAGCCATATTAGCTGGATAAATGCAGCCTGGATTTCTCGGATCAAAATTTCTTTCCCAGGCTTGTCCTGAATGCAAGCCCTTGTCCTCCATCCAGGGCTTCCAGGCACCCAGTGGGACCCACAGATGTTGCTGGCAGGGAGAGGAAGGCAGTACCTCCTTCCGGCTCTCATGCTTGCTCCTGGTTTTGCAGCACCCCATCTTACCACTTTGCCTTTGCACATGGAAGTTCCCCTGCCTGAAACGCCTTCCCCGGCTTGCTTCGTTTACCTGACATTTTCCTCTCTCTCCTTTTAAGATTCAGCTTGGTCACCTCCTCCTGGAAGTCCTCCATCATCATCCTCCCAGTACCCTCCCTGACACAGGTTAAATACCTATCCTCTGCACCCCCACTAACACCCAGAACAAACCTCAGCCCTTGGCTCTGTTATTTTTGTATTATCTGTTGACCCGCCAGGTTCTCTCAGCATACATTCAATCCTCAATGGCAGGCCTCACGTCTCGTCCAGCTCTCTATCTGTGGGACAGAGTTAGCGTCTGGCACATAGTTAAACTCACATGCTCAGCAAAGTACGTTAAATAAATGGATGAATTAATACTATGCCGGAAAAAGGTGGTGGTGAGTGACTGGGGGTGCCCAGTTGACTTGGTCTCCTGTTCTGGCAAGAGAAGGCAACGGATAGTCAGGGTGAGAGCATGGAGAAAACCTCTATACTGTTAGCAAACACCCATTGAGAGCTGACTATGTGCCAGACACTGGAGGTGACAGCAAAGGCAGAAGTTGCTGCCTTGACTCTCTACAATCAAAGGCCTGGAGTCCACCTCATTTTGTGCATACCATAACCAGCTTGGCTCGCCAGGGCTGACTGAGTGGGTCCCTCAAGGCCTCGATTCGGCTAAAGGAGTCTAAGGGGCCTAGTGACTGATGCTGCTCTTGTTCTGTACCTTGCAGCCAGGAGACATCCCAGGCAGCTTAGTTCCAAGGTCCCCTCCTGGGCACAAAAGGCTCTGCCTCTTGCTTCTATTTCATCTCCCATCCGCCTGCTTCTCATTTCCTTATGCTTTACGCTCCAGAAATGCTGAAGCTTCCAGAACGCACCACGTTGCTTTAAATCTTTGTGCCCTTGCACAGTGTTTCTTCTCTCTGGGATGCTTTTATCCGGTTTTGCCACCTGGAAAACTCCTACTGATCCTTGAAAACCCAGCTCAGATATCACTACCTCCAGGAAGCTCTCTGGCTTCTTTCCCAGGGGAGTTTATCACTCTACTTACTCTCTGCACTCAATGTCTCTATGTTTTGCGGTGATCACTTTTGTCTTCTTACAATAGATGACCAACTCCTTGGGGACTAGGTTATCTGAATTCAAATACACAGCACGGTGCTGACCATCTAGAGGTGCGATTTCGTTGCTTTCTTCTCTCAAGTGAGAGTTAGATTTCGTAGCTAAAAGTCATCCAGGAAGATATTTTACCCCAAAAATGCTTACGTCATGGTAGAGTCCCAGAAAATAGCATCTCACTTTATGTATCACAGGGAATTAAATCCAAGTTCTATTTGTGGATTAATTGGCAGACATGTCCTGGGACAAGAAAGAGGACGTTTACCTTTCAGCTAATGGGGTGATGCCTCTGAATAAATTATACAGTCTCTGCCATCTCCTGCCTTCAGCTCCCTAGGCAGACTCAGGAAGGAGGAGGCGATTATGATACATTTGCTACAAACCTCAAAGACAGATAATTACACTCCCTCTCCCATCAACTGGGATGGGAAATGTGCAAAGGCAGAGGGAGATGCGACCAGCTTGCTAGAAAAGACAAAACGGAGCAAGGCCAGATGCTCTGGTGGATTACGCAGGCGCCAGAATTACCCCAAACCAGGAAAAGGGTTGTAGGCTCCAGGAGGCGGAGGTGGGTGGAGGGTGCGTGTTCTAGAGGAACTTACCACAATGATGTTTTCATGCTCCTGGGTGGTCAAGTTTGTGTTCTAAAGGATTGAAGGGAGACAGCAGGAGGAAAAGAAAACAAAAGAAAATTAAGAAAACGAGCATTTGGATTTCAAGATCCACAGTTTTGAAACCTCTTCAGCGTCACAGACCAACTGTCACCGTCATTTTTTCTTAATTAAACAGATCTGAACACCCTCAGAGACAAGGTTGGGAAGGGGGAAAAAGTATGGGTTTGGGGCAGGGAGAACTGAGTTCTTATCCCTGCTTCAGGGCTTGAGTTATGTGACCTTGAGTGAGTCGAGTTGGGGGAGACTGTTTCTGCTTTGGTAAACGGGGTTTCCAGTAACCTCATTAGGCTGCCGGGAAAGGATCTGGTCCTTGTCAAAGTGAAACTGCTTAGAAGCCAGAGGGCAGGTTCATAATAAGTATGTAAAGAAACAGACCTTTATGGGGAAAGGATTCCCTATTTAATACATGGTGCTGGGAAAATTGGCTAGCCATAAGTAGAAAGCTGAAACTGGATCCTTTCCTTACTCCTTATATGAAGATTAATTCAAGATGGATTAGAGACTTAAATGTTAGACCTATTACCATAAAAACCCTAGAAGAAAATCTAGGTAGTACTGTTCAGGACATAGGCATGGGCAAGGACTTCATGTCTAAAACACCAAAAGCAAAGGCCGCAAAAGCCAAAATTGACAAATGGGATCTAATTAGACTAAAGAGCTTCTGCACAGCAAAAGAAACTACCATCAGAGTGAACAGGCAACCTACAGAATGGGAGAAAATTTTTGCAATCTACTCATCTGACAAAGGGCTAATTTCCAGAATCTACAAAGAGCTCAAACAAATATACAAGAAAAAAACAAACAACCCCATCAAAAAGTGGGGAAAGGATATGAACAGACATTTCTCA
>NC_045450.1:66314116-66345671 GCF_002776525.5 Piliocolobus tephrosceles | reverse complement strand
AGTTGATGGGTGCAGCACACCAACATGGCACAGGTATACATATGTAACAAACCTGCACGTTATGCACATGTACCCTAGAACTTAAAGTATAATAAAAATAAAAAATAAAAAATAAAAAAAATAAATAAAAAATAAAAAAAAAGAAACAGACCTTTTAAGAATCCTAATGCTGTGCCAGGCAGCCTTTCAGAAGTAACACGTATATGATTTCAGTGTTTCTCAAACTAAGTTCCCAAGGAACACGAAGTTCCGTGAGTGGACCCGAGATGTTTTAGCTGAATTCAAATTCTAGCAACTGACTTGCAAAAACATAATTAGGTTGAATGGATTACATCTGCTGAAATTTTAGGGGTCCTGTTTCCTTCCCAACCTGGACTTCTCTTAAATAATTGGTAACCGTTACAGGTTGAACATCCCTTACTGAAATGCTTGGGAACATGTGTTTTGGATTTCCATTTTTTAAAAAATTTTGGAACATTTGCATTATACTTAACCAGTTGAGCATCCTAGTCTGAGAATCCAAAACCTGAAACTCTCCAGTGAGCGTTTCCTTTGAGTGTCATGTTGGTGCTCAGAAAGTTTCGGACTTTGGGCCAGGAATGGTGGTTCACGACTATAATCTCAGCACTTTGGGAGGCCAAGGAGGGTGGATTGCTCGAGGCCAGCCAGGGGTTCAAGATCAGCCTGGCCAACATGGCAAAACCCCGTCTCTACAAAAAATACAAAAATTATCTGGGCATGGTGGTGGGCACTTGTAATCCCCGCTACTCGGGAGGCTGAGGCAGAAGAAACATTTGAACCCAGAAGGCAGAGGCTGCAGTGAGCCGAGATTATGCCATCACACTCCAGCCTGGGCGACAGAGCGAGACTGTCTCTAAAAAAGAAAGTTTTGGACTTTGGAGCTTTTCAGGTTTCAGGACTGGAGATGCTCGACCTGTGCCGCCATCTGTGAGTACGTGAATAAGGAAAGAGACGGATGTGCCATAAACAAGGAATCACAGGAAAACTCCAAGTGTTCGCCCTTCTTTCTTGCTAGTTTCATGGTGTGTTCCGCTTTGCTTGTCTGTTTTGGTGGACACACAGTGGTGCCGATTCGTATTTCCTAACAGAGCCACGTTGGCTGCTTGTAAAGAGACCCCTCATTTGAACAGTGTTGGCAAGATCAATTGTTCCGGTTCTAGACAGAGTCCCATGGCTCCTACCACCTAGACAGGCTTAAGGCATATGGGGGTGTCTAATGTGTTGACAGCAGCCAAGGCAAAAGAAAAGCTCGCCAGCTACGAATTGGCTTTTGCCCAATAAACTGGCTCCCCGAGGGCTGCAGGAGACCGTGAAGCCGGGTCAGCGTCTGAACAACACGAGTCTCTACAGGTCCCCATGAGACGTCCTGACCTAGGTGAGGCCAGACCCAAGACACCTAAACTCCAGGCATGTGAAAGGATGTTTTTTGGATTTGAACACCCTTTTTTCTCTAGTGGATATGAGTGGAGTTTTAGAGCAGCCTGTTTATGGTAGATTATTAACTATCAGTCATTTTTCAGCCTGGGGGAAAGCCTGGCCTTGGTCTCTCCTTATGACTGCTGATGAGCTCTCTATGCCTCAGGCACTGTGTAAGAGCTTTGTTTTGCTCATGCCACCAATTTCTTTTGATTATGACAGGTTCTCTACTATCCCATTGACTGATCAGCTGCCTGAGACCGACGGGATGCAGTGACTAGCAGGTGCAGGGTAATATGGGGTGGAGTGAGGATACGAACCCGTCTCTTCTGACTCCAAAGTCTATATTTCCTGCCACTGAGCTATAGTGCTCTACCACCCATTCAAGAGGCAGTTCCTTATTTTGGGCTGCCAAGGGCAGCTCGACACATCCGTCCCTCACCCCCACCCACACACCTTTTCAGGATGGCTTTGGTGACCAAGGACACCACTTCCTTTGTCCCAGTCACAAAGCAGCCCATGTATTCGACAGGGAGCCTTCTCTCCACCAGGGCCATTTTCCACCCCCGGTAGAGCATGTCCACTAATAGCCACTGCATTAGAAGGAACACCTGACTCTCAAACTAAGTGGCCACTCTACAAATAACTCAACAGAGGCCTGGGAGGGCGGGGACAGCCAGCTTTGCTTTGCTGGTGGACGGACAGTTCTTTCTCAGAACTGTTTTGCATCCTTAACAGCTCCCTCCACGATGCCCCTCTGCCTGCTCCCTCCTGATCCTTCCACTTTCTAGTCGGTCTGGTGATGCCTGGAACCTCTCCAGAGGAGGCCTTACAAACAACTTGAGTAAACAGAACAGAGAAAGAACCCAGCCCCAAAACAGGGCACGGAGGTCGAAGGCAGGTGTTTGTTTTTCCAGCTACTAGCTCCAGACACCTGGCTGAGGGCGCTTACGGGGTTCAGACCACAGCCATCCCTTACGACAGTGAAAAGGTGGCCCTGTATCAAAGGCCCTTGCACGTTAGGCACAGTGCCAAGCCCTTCATGTGGATGAGAGCATCTCATCCTCCGTCCTATGAAATGGGTACTCATCTCAGACCCAATTTACAGAAAACAACTGGGCACAGAGAGGCCTAGCAACTTGTCCAAGGTCACTCAGCTACTGAGGGCAGGACAAGGTCCTTCCGACCCCACAACACGCACTCTTAATCTGCACAGTCACATACTTGCCAAAAAGTCTCTGCCAACCCAGGTTTAGGACACATCTATGTGCAGGGGCATAAGCTTCACCATTGGGCAGACCTGGGTGAGGGTCCTGGCCTAACACTTATCTGAATGGCCCCGTGTAAGCTACTTAACCTCTCGGCACCCCTGCTTACTCCTCTGTAGTATTTTAATACTTACCTTGCAGGGTCCTTGCGAGAAACTGGGGAGGTCTAAGGGTCATCAAACTGATCACTGCAGAGTATGCATGAGTGGATGCCGGGTCAGGCAGCCTGGGCTGGAGTCCCAGCTCCATCCCTCACGAAATGTCAGCTCTCTTCAGTAACGTTGGGTGAGTAATGCTGACTCCTTGCCTGACACAGTAGCTTCAAAGCACATGGAAACTTCTTCCATTTTCCTACTTTAAATATCTTTATTCCTCCATCCTAGCACTTAGGGGTCAGCTGCCTTTGAGATTTTTACTTTAAAGCCCAAGAAGCACCCTCAGCCAGGTGTCTGGAGCTAGGTGTGGTGGCTCATGCCTATAATCACAGCACTTTGGGAGGCCAAGGTGGGAGGATCGCTTGAGCCCAGGAGTATGAGACCAACCTGGGCAACACAGTGAGACCCCATTGGTAATTTAAAAAAAAAAAAGCCCAAGAAGGGATGTGAAGGCCAACAGGCATGCACTCACCCGAAGCACATCTGAGAGGGGAAAAAAAATCTTGCCCAAGGCAGGCAACATGGCACGTCTGTTGCCCTCATCACTGCCCTGATTTAAAAAGGGTGTGGTGGTGGTCAAGCCTAGTGGCGCTGAAGTGGTGGCCAAGTTGGTCTCAAAAGCACTTGGGAACTCTAAGGTGGAGCTTCTAGCTCCATTACAAACTTGCCATGTGAGTTGGGTAGGTCACTCAGTATCACTGGGCCTCAGTTTCCTCATCTGCAAAGTGAAGACAGAAAGGACCACCTTTCAGAGAGAATGTCAGTTTTAAAAGAGAGGCTGTCTCACTTTGGGAGGCCAAGGCAGATGGATCACTTGAGGTCAGGAGTTCAAGACCAGCCTGGTCAACATGGTGAAACCTTGTTGCTACTAAAAATACAAAAAATTAGCTGGGCATGGTGGCACACGCCTGTAATCTCAGCTACTTGGGAGGCTGCGGCAGAAGAACTGCTTGAACCCAGGAGGTGGAGGGTGCAGTGAGCTGTCACACCACTGCACACCAGCTTGGGTGGCACCTGGCACCTGTCTGGCTTACTACAGGTGAGCAGGGACCCCTTCTCCAGATGAGAAGTCTGCAGCTGGGGCTGGACATCTGGCACCCGGCCTCAGAATTCCAGCCACTCTGTGATTCATTTCCCAGCCTGGGTTTTCACTCCTCTTGGAACGATGCTGGTCTCCCAAGTGAGGACAGCACTTCTGACCTCTGTCCCTCTGCCTGAGACTGTCACTGCCACCTACTTTCTACCTCCCACCCCGCCTGCTCCCAGAATGAGGGGCCTTCTCCACTCCGGAGACACAGAGGGCCGGTGACAGGCTCCTGTCCCAGGGCAGTGGCCAGCCTGGGCCTGCAGAGAGAAGGGAGGGCTCCAGGAAGCCGGGCACTTGCATGGGAGCTTGACGGGGGTGACTCAGGACCCGGGGGTGCCACTGTCAGGGGAGGGGGACAGAAACATCACTCTGGTGGCCGTGCACAGCTTAAATCAGGAGTCATCAACTCCAGTGTTCCCAGAGGGCCAGGTAAGCAAATAAACGAGAGCAGTATTAATATTTGTAAAGCACCTAGAATAGCATCTGAAACAGAGAAAACAGAAAGAAGCACATTTCCGAAGCACCTTCTGCCTAACCAGCAGCGGTACAGACTCGCTGATGAGTTTCATTGTTCACTGCCTGTCTCCCCTGCCGGGACACAAGCTCCAGGGGGATAGGGGGCTTGTCTTTGCTTGAATTCCCAGATGGTGCCTGGCACAAAGTACACATTCAACATGCGGGGAGGCCAGCAAAGCAGATGGCACAGGAAGCCCAGCCGACAGGTAGCACCAGGTAGCACCAGCTGCAAACCGCGGCTGGATTTTCTGATTGTTTTTAAAGAGAACCTGGAAATTCCCGGCGCATTGTGAAATATCCTAATTTTTTAAATGGTGTTTAAATTAAACAGAGCACATCTACAGGCTTTGTGGGGTGACGAGGGCAGAAAGCTAAGTCCCCCTGGACCCGTGAACTCATGCGGGCCACTGCTGGGGGAAGACAGAGATGGGGCTGGGACTACCGGCCCCCACTGTACGGGCAACACCTCCTCTTCTGTGCCTACAATCCCCAGGCAGCACAGCTGGAAGCAGCTGGGGCAAGCCTCCCTCACCAACTCCCACACATGGCTGGGTGGGCAACTGCGCACCTCCTTCGGCAGCAGGGTGACAACACAGCCCACATGGAGCTGTGCCTGCGCGTGCTGCTTGGCGTGGAGCCGGTGATGGCGGAGGGAAAGGCAAACAACATAAAGGGGTCTGGGGGGAGGGGTTTTACCTCTGAGAGCAGTTTCGAGACAATTTCCAGTGGGGCCTGGTTGATGGAGTCGTCCTGCAGGGGGGATGTCAGGGCCATGTCCACCAGGGTCCGGATCTCTTTCAAGACAACTTCCCAGCGGCTTGGGTTACTCAGCACTTTCTTATATTTGTAAATCTTTTTCTGGTTGAAAGAGATAAAGAGACAGCAACATGTTACTCATGTAAGGAGGGCAGAAGATGGAAGACAATCAAAGAATCAGATGCATTAGAGTGAAAAGGCCCTGAGAAACTGCCAACTTGGCCCAGTCCCCGTTTATGAGGAAACTGACACCCCGAGAGAGGAAGGGTCTCGTTCAAAGCCACAGGGTGCGTTTGCAGCCGGGCCTCCTGACACTAGAGACTCACTTCCCACATAGGCTCACTTCAGCCCGATGATAATCCTTGAGAGATGACCTTTTTCTTTTTTCCTGTTTTTTGTTTTTGTTTTTGCTAAAAGGATGAGGAAACCGAGGTACACAAGAGGTTAGAAAATTTGCCCAAGACTCTAGAGTTGGCAGAGCTGAGACAGAAACCTGCGTCCTGACTCTCAAGCCAGTACCGTCACACCATACTATACTGTCTCCACACAGTTTCCAATGACTTAAAAAACAAAATGGGGAGATTTCTCTTTTAGATCGTCTCTTTTGCCAAACTCATTCCCCAGGGATTCAAGTGCAGTAACGGTGGGAATGGTCGGTCCACAAAGGGGCTTTCTCTGAGTTGAAGGCACTGTTTCCGCCTACGCCATTCCCAAGAGGTCGCCTGAAGACAGGTAGTCAGCCAGGGAACATGACAGACGGGATTAGGGCTGGGCATTAAACTCCAGCCAGGTAGGGACTAAACCCAGAACGCTCCCCTGGAAACCCAGCGCTGCCCTCCGCATCCACCTGGCGAGGAAGAGAAGAGTGCTCTCACCTTCGCTTGGGCGCTGTGTCGAAGCCAGAGAGTGGTTGGGGCAGGGGCTGCTGCCTCCCTGGGTGTGAGGCAGGGTTAGTTCCGCCTCTCTGACATCATGGAAACGGAGGCCCTCGGAAGGCGGAGGTCTGGGCCAAGCGCTCCCTCCACCCCCGCCCTGGCTCCTGCCTTTGCAGCTGCCTGCCCCACTGCACCCGGCCTGCTTGAGAGACTTTCTAACTGGATGAACTCCTTCGTTAAGTGCTCTGCTCCTTAGGGAGAGCCTAATTTTAGTATCACCGTGCCAGCAGCCAGCTGGGGTGACATGTCACAATCTCTGAGCCACAGTCAGAAAGAGGAGGGGGGAGAGGAGGGTCCCTTGCCGACCGCTAAGGCTCAAACAGAAACCTACAAGCTGCCAGAGCCTCCCTGACCGCGTAGTTTCTGAGCTAGGAATTATCAAGTGGTCTTGGGACGCACTGCTATCAAGGAAATATTTGGGAGACACATTCCATGCCAAGTTGAACAGTTACTTCTGTCGGTGAGGCACAGTGGTGGGACGGGAGGTGGACCTGAGTCGGAAAGATCTGGTTCTTCCTAGAAAGCTTTCACCTTCTGAGCCTTAGGGTCCTGTTCTGTAAGTCAGGCTCGAAAATGACCTGTATCTCTTTCCATCTGTAACCCTTATCCATCCTAGACCCATATGGTCCACTCTATGGAGTCGCATTCAAAAGTCAAGTCCAGCCAAAACAGCCAAGAGTAACAAAAAGGAACACTGAGACTGCATCTGTCTCTTGAAAAACTGAAGGAGATGACGTGTAAAAGCTAGGCCACCACGGCATCCCATCTTCCTCCTCTCCATTATTTTCCCACACCCCATGGTTTTCTGGGGCCTCTGATCCACTCACTGCCACTGGTGTTGCCCCCATGAACTCACACCAAAGACGGTTTTCAGTACCCCCACATCACCCCAAGTCTTTCCCGTCATCTCTCCCTTCTCCTCTCTCTGCTCCTTTCTCCTTCTCTCTAGTTCTCTCATCTACCCACCTGCCTACCTTTCTCTCCTCCTTCCAGCACCCTGGTCTTACTGTTCTTTGCCCATTCACCCATTCCACATCAAGAATTAGAAAGAGATCAGCTCTTCTCCTAGGCCCAGGAGGGCAAAGGAGGCCAAGGCAGCCCAGCATTCCCCAGGCAGCAGGAAGGGAAAGACCAGAAACATTCCCTTGCCAGCCACTGGAGACCCTAAGAGTATGGGAAGAAACGCGTGACAAGTTGTCGGGGGTGAGCGTACACTGAAGAGTAAACATGCTGTTGATATTGATGATGGTGACAGTGACTACTAGCTGAACTTCATTAATGCCAAGATGTACCCAGTCCACTGAGGTGTCTCTGGAACCATAACCAGCCTCCTTCCTAGTTACTGTCAGCCGAAGCCGCCCTATCTTAGTGCTGTGAGCAGGACGTGCTGCCTGAGCAGCACAACGAAATCTGTGCAAAACACAACATGTCTGAAGCAAGAACCCTGCCCGTTCCAGACGATGAATGCTCCTTTGAGCCTTAGAGTCTGTGGTTTCAGTTTGTACCCAGAGAATTGTTTAATTTTTAAAAGACCCTGAAATGATCACACAAAATCCACCATATATCAAGCCCCAAAGCAAACCACAGTGATCCACACCCGTGTCTTCCCACAGCAGACTGCAGACTTGCATGGAGTCTGGGCTGTAAGTGGACTCTTCTGATCAGCTGCACATTATTTACTTTTGAAAGATTAATGACTTCATTCTTTTGGTAAAGATGCATGCTCATTGCAAAAAATCTAAACCATACTGGAAAGCACAAAGAAGAGGATACGTTTTAAAAGGCCTCAAAAATCCCACGACCCAGAAATAGCCACCATTAATATTTTGTGAACATCATTCCAGCAAAGTCTCATTTAAACTTTGCAAAATACAACCAGCCCTGAGGTGGGTGGCTGTGAGTACAACCTCCTGTTCTCCACACACAGACGCCACTCAAGATGCAGAGGCGACCAGTCTGAGGCATAGCAGGGCCCAGTGGGCAATGCTGGCACCAACGCAGCTTCAGAGGCGAGCCCTCGGGGTCGGTGCACCCAGCCTCAGCTCATCCACAGCTCCCCTTCTTCGAGCGGGGAGGACAACAGCTTTTCCCGGAGGGCCCAAGCCCTTGTTTCACAGGCATCCATGGCAGAGTCTGCAGAGGCTATATTCAGAGCCAGAAGGTCCCAGGGCTTGTACCAAGGGCTAACATTTCACAAGGACATACCATGTGCCAGGCACAGTGCTAGCTCTTAGGAGCTTTATCTCACTCAATCCTCACAGTATCCCATGAGTTGGGGGCTTGTCATAGGGAAGACCCTGAGACAAGGGACTGAGCGCAAATGGCTTACTGATTTGAGAGGGACTGGCAGGAAATACTGGTGGGGAGAGTGGGGAAGTGAGACAGGGAAGAGAAGACGATCAATAAACGGGGCATTGTCAAGCACATGATATGGGCAATGAGGGCTCACTCCTGCTGGGGGCTCTAGGGGACAGTGCAGATCACACTCACAGCTGACGGTCCTAAAGAGTGAAGGAGCCGGCCATTTGTCCATCAGTTCCCTAAACTCCTCAGGGATTTTTTTTTTTTTTTTTTTTTTTTTTCTGAGACAGTCTTGTTCTGTCACTCAGGCTGGAGTGTAGTGGTGGGATCTCGGCTCACTGACATCTCCCAGCTCCCGGGTTCAAGTGATTCTCCTGCCTCAGCCTCCAAAGTAACTGGGATTATAGGTGTGCACCACCATGATCAGCTAATTTTTGTATTTTTAGTAGAGATGGGGTTCACCATGTTGGCCAGGCTGGTCTTGAACTCCTGATCTCAAGACCCGCCCACCTCGGCCTCCCAAAGTGGTGGGATTACAGGCGAGAGCCACCACGCCAGGCCAACTCTTCAGGGCTTCTGACTGCCCTGTGCCCAGGCCAGAGTGATCCCAGAGCCAGCAAAAAGCATGCACTCGCGCAGGGTCACAGGTGTTCATGGTGAGCAGCCTGCAGCCCTCACGTGATGCTGAGGGGGTGGCCAGCTGCAGCTTTTGCCAGAGGACTGTTGGTTTCTCTGTGCACAGAAGCCTATCATGGCCCCGAGAGGTGAAGCAGCTAGAAAGGGACAATTCAGGAGTGAAAACTGGCTCTGGCCACTGCAAAGCTCTTTCCATTACATCAGTGAGGGCCAGCAGGGTCGGGTGGAGAGGATATCAGACTTGCCAAGAGATCCTGAAGGAGGTGTCAAGCATGCTTGGTGGCATAGGAACAAGATCCAGAAACAAGCCCATGAGGCTCTGAGAGTGGAGGCCAGGTAACCGGGTGGTGGTGGAAATGGCAGGGAGAGGGTGGGCTACAGCGTTGTGGGTGCGGGCTGCAGGCAGGCCCCTGTTCCTAGAAGAGGCTCTGAGCCCCAGGTCAGGGTGGTCACAGGGATGAGGGAGACTTGTCCAGGATCAACAGGGCCCTGTCCCCCCTCCCTAGGTGACAAATTAGCATGCCTCATCCCAGGAACTCTGATGAGCTCATCAGGTGATGAATCATGGTGGAGCTGGGACAGGGACGCCTCCGGAATCCCCGCTCCAGGCTCCCTGGAGGCTGGCCCTCAGCTTTGCAATATGGTCTTCCTGCTGAGCGCACTTTGCCAGGTGGGGTGGGTGGCCTGGTGGTTTGTCTAGCATGGACCCCACAGGCCACTGGATTCCTCTGAAGTGGGAAGTACACAGGGGCCTTGGAACTGTTCTGTGGCTGGGCACATGACCTGGTGTTTTCACTGAAAGGGGCTGACTTAGAGCAGGGTTGGTGAACTACAGCATGCGGGTGAAACCCAGCCTCCTGCCTGTTTTTGTTTGATGAAACCAAGAATGCTCTCATAAACTGTAGGAGTTATGACGGAAAATAAACACAGAAGATGCAACAGAAATCGAATGTGGCCCACAAAGCTCCAAATATTTGCTATCTGGCCCTTTACAGAAAAAAGTTTGCCAAGCTCTGGCTTTAAAAGTCAAACTCCAGCCTAGGAGTAAGCGTGCAAAAAAAGACGCTCAACGTCATTAGCCCTCAGGAAAACGCAAGCTAAAACCATGAAGAGATACCACTTCGCCCTATGAGCATGGCTGTAATAGAAAAAGACAGACAATGCCAAGTGCTGGCAAAGGTGTGGAGAAACTGGGAATCTTGTGTGTTGCTGGTGGGAAGGTAAACCAGTACAGCCACCGTGGAAAATCATTTGAAAGTGTCTTAAAACATTATACATAAATTTATCATACGACCCAGCAATTTTGTTCCTAGAAATCTACCCAAGAGAAAGAGAAACAAACTCCAAAGACACGCCCAAGAATGTCCATAGCAGCATTCTTCACAGAAACAGCTTAAATTCAACAACTGATGAATGGATAAACAAAATGTGGTATAGCCATTCAACCAAACAGTATTTGGCAATAAAAAGAATTGAATTACCCATACGCTGCAAGACGGATGCACCTCATAACCACTACGCTAAGGGAAAGAAACCAGACACAAAAGACATATTGTATGATTTCTCTTATGTGAAATGTCTAGAAAAGGCAATTTTATAGAGACAGAAAGTGGAACATTCATTGCCTGGGGCACGGAACGGGAATGAGACTGCAAACAAGCATCAGGGCATCTTTCAAGATGGTGGAAATGTTCTAAAATTTAATTGTGGTGGCAGTTGTACAACTTCAATAAATTTACTAAAATCACTGAATTGTATACTCACAGTGGGTGAATTTTATGGTATGTGGATTCTATTTCAATAAAGCCTTTTTTAAAGAATGTTATCCTAGGGAGGCAGTCATCAGATAAAACCAAAGGCAGTATGGCTCAGCGGCAAAGAGGATAGGCTTCACGAGCAGTCTCCATATCAAATCTAAGCTCTACTTCATCCATCCACCCATCCATCATCCACCCACCTACCTACCGTTCACCCACACATCCATCCACCTGCCCAACCACCCATCCATCCCTTCATCCATCTATCTACCCACCCATCCATCCACTCACCATCCATCCATCCATCCACCCACCCACCCACCCATGCACCCACCCACTAATCCATCTACTCATTCATTCATCCATCTACTTATCCAACCAACCATTCACCTACCCACCCAACGATCCACCCACCCAACTATCCACCCGCCCACCCATCCATCCTTCACCCACCTCACCATCCATTATCACCCACCTCACCATCCATTCATCACCCATCTACCATCCATACTTCCATCACTCAGTCATCCCTCTATTCACCATTCCATCCAATCATCCATGAAGATCTACTAAGATGTGCCAAGCACTACGTTCAGTACTAAGGATAACTGTGGTGAACAAAGCAGACAAGCCCCGGTGCTCATGAAACTTACAGTCTATTACTTGCATCAGTTTCCTTGTCTGCAAATCAGCATAAGAATAACTACTGTCAAAGGCTTGCTGTGACTATTCCATGAGATAATACATAAAACACTTAGCTCAGTTCCTGGCTAAGCAGCAGCTCTGATTGTTATCACCTACCAAGTTCTGTAAAGGAGTAGTCCGGGGAGGCAGAACTCAGGAGGGCTCCCCACATCCGAGCCCAAGCCCCACCAGCCAGCAGCAAGCAGAGACAGCAGGTAGAGCCTCCTGCTTCCCGTCTGGCAGAGTCGGCCACTCCAGCGCTGTCCTCACCCTCTCTGCTTGTCAAGGAAGGGACGTTACCTGGGCAACACTTGCCATCACTGTGGCAACTGTTCTCCCGGCAGAGGCAAGCACATACGCCAGGGTTCTCAGGCCAGGGAAAGCAGAGCCTGTTGCTCCTCCACGGGAGACAAGTCGTCAGCAGGAACGTGCCCCTTGCCAGGAGAGGAGTGACTAAGAATGCACTGGAAGCACGTCGCGCCAGGCAGGGGCTGCTGCTCTGCTGCTCGCCGCAGCCTCTGGGGCTCGCGCGCGTACACACACAAGCACGCATGCTCCCCACCACCTGTCGTGAAGGGAGGACGCTGCATGGGCGCACCCATGGAACTGCAGAGTGGAGGAGGACCCCACAGGGAAACATGAGCCAGGGAGGAGCCAGCCCGGTTTTGAAAACTTTTTCCAGTGCAGGTCCTAGAGCTGAGCTGCCTAGTCCAGAAGCTACAAGCCGCAGGTGACTACTCACACTGAACTTCATTAAAATGAAATACAACCACAAATCCAGCACCTCGATCGCATCGTAACATTATTCGATAATACTCATAACTGGACTCAGTAGCCAGCTGTGTCTAGTGGTGACTGTAATGGCGCAGATAGAGAACGTTTTCATCATCACAGAATGCTCTGTCGGGCAGTGCTATCCTAAAGCCTTGGTGTCCCTGTCACCACGCCCCCGGGGCGCCAGGAGCATGCATGTTTGCCTCTTCCCGTCATTGCTGAGGTCTAGTATGTGTGTGGCACTGCGTTCGGCCAGAGGAAAGGGCCGTGCCTACCTCCTCTCATGGGAGACTCCCCTCTCCAAGCCCCCATCTCACTGGGACCCCACCTTGGAATTTTCTCAAAAGGTCTACCAAGGTGCAATGTCCCCAGTTGTGCCTTGCACACCCAGGGAGAACGACTGGCTGGTTATCTTCTCTGGCTTCCCTGATTCAAGACTCGCTATGGCTGCAGATGCTAAGCGTGTAGGAAATAATTTGCTATCTCCAGCAAGCCACGGCTTCCGGGAGGACTGGACACTTGCAAGGTAGCATTGTTGGCCTTCTCGAGTCCTCCAGAATAGCTTCCCTTTAATCCTGTGAGCATCAGAGACTGTCATGCTACCTTCAGATATAACGCAGGCCTCATGAGTGTTACCCCCAAACTGCGCTTCTGGCCGCCAAGTCTTCACCATCACCTAAAACCAGCTCACAACCTCTCAGCTCCCTGCTGGTGCACCCCCCACAGAGACACTCTGGGTCAAACACAGCGCCCTGGCCTCATTCCCCAAGCCTGCTAGCCCACACAATCCACGTCACGAAATCAGCCTTGGTGCTTTGGCTACAATTTCCCAGGGAAGGAGGCAGCACTGTTCCAATTATCTGTGCACATTTCCAGGGAAACACATGGGCGCCAGGACCACGATGACTGGAGGGCATCTGTGATCTAATTGTGGAGTATAAAACGACGAGAAGATACTACACTTCACTAGAAAGTGACACCCCCAAAATCTCATTCTTAAAGAAATACTGTAAATGTGTGTTTTGTTTGTTTTTGTTATAGGTCAGAGCTTTAGGGTCAACGGTGCTTCTGGGATTAGATTGAATACTATTTTTTTTCTCTCTGATTGGGATTCTTTTCTTGCCCCAGGCATGGTAGGGACAACCCCAGTGCCTCTGGGAATCACACAGGGGCTTTACCAGTCACAGCCCATCACTCTGGTCCGAGAAACCAGGCTCTCTGAGGGACCAGGGGACTGCCATCACTATACACACATACATATAGATTTACTTCATTGAGGAAAAATTCACATACCATAAAATTAACCATTTACTTTATTTATTTATTTACTTTTTGAGACGGAATCTCGCTCTGTCACCCAGGCAGTGGCATGATCTCGGCTCACTGCCAGTTCTGCCTCCTGGGTTCAAGCGATTCTCCTGCCTCAGCCTCCGGAGTAGCTGGGACTACAGGCGCCTGCCACCACACCCGGCTGATTTTTGTATTTTCAGTAGAGATGGCATTTCACACCATGTTGGCCAGGCTGGTCTCGAACTCCTGACCTCAGATGATCCGCCACCTTGGCCTCCTAAAGTGCTGGGATTACAGGCGTGAGCCACTGCACCCGGCCACCATTAACCCTTTTACAGTGAATAGTTCAGTGGCATTTAGCACACTGTTGTGTAACCACCACCACTATTTCCAAAACTTTTCCATCACTTTCAAGGAAACCTTTTTAAGCTGTTACTTCCTATTATACTCTCCCCCATCCCCTGGGCAACCACCAATCTGCTTTCTGTCCCTGGATTCCCCTATTCTGAACACTGCATATATATGGAATCATATACTATGTGTCCTTTTGTGACCACGATGAGGCCTGGGAATCTGCATTAAGCAGCTTCCAGGTGAGACAGATGTCCCCGAGCCCTCTAAGCAGCAAGGTTCTCACCCATATGCCTCACTTCCTCTCCTCTACTAGGTGGACGTGTGACAGAGGAGAGGAGGGGTTCACACCTTGCACACGTCACACTGCTGGTGTTGTGGGTGGAACCATGTCTGCCAAAACCGTTGTGGGTTAAAATGTGTCTTCCACTGCACATACATCACACACGATGTGGCCTTTTGTTCACTTAGCATAACAAGGTTCATCCAGCTGTGGCAGCTGTCAGTGCTTCACCCCTTTCCATGACTAGCAGTTCACTGCATGGAGATGCTGCAATTTATTTCTCTTCCTTCCTCTCTCTGTCTTTCTGTCTCTCTCTCTCTCTCTCTCTCTTTTTCTTTCTTTGTTTCTCGAGATGGAGACTCGCTCTGTCACCCAGGCTGGAGTGCAGTGGTGCAATCCCAACTCACTGCAAACTCTGCCTCCCAGGTTCAAGCAATTCTCCTGCCTCAGCCTCCCAAGTAGCTGGGACTACAGGCACCCGCCACCACTCCTGGCTAATTTTTACATTTTTAGTAGAGACAGGGTTTCGCCATGTTGTCCAGGCTGGGGGTCTCAAACTCCTGACCTCGGGTGAGCCACCGTACCCGGCGGATATAGTGTAATTTCTTTGTTAATCCACTGATGAACTCTTGGGTTGTCTCCACCGTAGGCTATCACAAATAGTGCTGCTATGCACATATATTGTTGCTTTTTGCCCTGCCCCTGTGCCTCAACTGCACTGAATCAGTTTAAGTTTTGCCACAGGACAGCACAGGGTGTAAGGGGTCTTTTAGGGGACCCCGATTTACCCCACAGAATTACTGAACTCTGTTACTTGCTGGTCCAACTAATTCAAAGATGAATTAAGCAATGCTTACCTTTCAGGACTCATGTTTTCTAGGTGGGTGGAGGGACGCCTACTCTGAGTGGGGCACTGTCTCTATGGAGGGGCGGGGAGTGGGGGAAATGATACAGAGATAAGACAAACCAGCCCCTGCACACTCCCAGTCTGGCTGAAGGGTGAGGCAGGGCACAGAACATTCTAACGAAACTACTCATTACAGTCATAATGGCTACTGCGCATCAAGTGCTGACATTTTCCGAGAACAACAACCATGCATACTGGGTTGTGATGAATGACGAGTGACAAGATAGTGGAAAAGCCATCGCTTCTGGAGGGCACTCCAGGCCAGGTCCTGTGCTAAGCACTTTGTATAAATACATTTTAAATCATCCCAGCCACTCAATGAGGTGAGTGGTATAATATAAGTCCCATTTTACAGATGAGAACATCGAGGCTGAGAGAGGTAAGTCATGCATTTACTAAGAGCCAGGCAGAATTGGGATCCAGGTCTAGCTCTGGATCCTGAGCACCTGGCCATCATGCTACTCTGAGAGGCAAACCTGAGCACTTTCTACGCCTTGATCAATGCTTCTGCTGCCTTTAAATCAGAGAGTTGAGCCTTACCTCCTCGGCTTCCCAGCAGCAGTTGCAGACTGGTGTAGTTGGGTGCCCAGTGGGCACCTGCCTGAAAAGCTGGCTCCGGGGGAGATGGGCAATTTGTTTGCAAGAGGGGAAAACGCCTGGGCACTGAGTGCCCCTGGGCACCTAGGCACTCAGCCCCAAGTGCCCACCAGTGGTGGCCTCCAGTGGTCAATGCTGCTTCCAAGGAAACAAACAGTGGGAACTCAGGCGGGCATCCTGCGCCACTGTCTCTGCGGCATCGGCTGGTTGCCTAGGTAACCACGTGCCTGGTTGTTGAGGAGATGAGCTGGCCTTGTTGTCAGGCTCCCAGCTGAGTACCACATCCTACCTGGCTCTTCAGGCCAGCTGCGCTGTGGGCAAAATCCAATCATCACGTGGATGTGTTTGAGCACATTAAAAAAAAATTCTATGTAGCTGTTTTCCTCGCTGAGCTAGGAGCTCCTTAGGGGCAGGGATGACGTGTCACCTGTTCCTTCGATATGTTGGATGGTGACTGCAGCCACCCAGGGAAGGTGCTCTCGGTGTTTGTTGCAGGTAGAACAGGCAGTGGGGAGAATGAAAATTGGCATTGATGGCTAACATGCGTCAGGTGCTGCTTTAGGCCAGGCCCTGCACCAAATCCTTTCACCTACCCTGCAACTCTCAAACATTCATGTGGACAGGAATTGCCTGGGGGTCTGGTTACCATGCAGATTCCAGCTCAGTAGAGCTGGGCAAGGCCTGGGAATCTGCATTTAAGCAGCTTCCAGGTGAGACATGTTTCTGAGCCCTCTAAGCAGCAAGGTTATCACCTACACGCCTCATTTCATGGTGGACATGCTGCAGAGGAGAGGAGGGACTCATACCTTGCCCAGGTCACACAGCTGGTGTTGTCTGTGTCTGCCCAAAACATATGCCCAAGTCCTAAGCCCAGTATCTGTGACTATGACTTTCTTTGGAAATGGGGTCTTTGCAGACATAATCAAGTTAAGATGAGGTCACACTGGATTCGAGTTGGCCCTAAATCCAATGACTGGCGTCGTTATAAAAAGGCCATGTGCGCGCACACACACACACACACACACACACACACGCTCCAGAGAGACCTCCATGTATGGAGGCAGAGCCTGGATGCCAAGGCGCATCAAGGATTGCTGGAGACCATCAGAAGCTGGGCGAGGCCAGGAAAAGACCCTCCCCTAGAGTCTCAGAAGCAATGTGGCCCTGCTGACACCTTGATTTTGGACATCTGGCCCCAGAATTGTATGAGAACAAATATTTATGGCTTTAAGCAACACAATTTATGGAAATTTGTCACAGCAGCTGCTGGAAGCCCAGACATCTATAAGGAGCAAGCAAGGACTGACCCCAGGACGCCTGGTCCCAGTCACTCTGCCATCTTACTGCAGTGATTCGAGCTGAGCCATCCAGCCCCTCATTTCACAGAGGGCAGCAGGGCCCTCTGCAACTACGGTTGGGAAGGTGTGAGCTGTGTTTGGAACTGGTTGGGTTTTCTTTCCCTGGGGCATTGCGGGGGCCTGATTCCTCTCCTGTTCTTGCTGCATCAGGGGACGGAAAAGCTGACTTTTACCCTAAGGCCCGCCCCCAGCCCATTACCCGATTGCATAAGCCCTGGCCCTGCCCTGTGTCAGACACAGCACATCTGGGCACCTGCATCATCAGTGAGGTCAGAGGGAGCCACCTGGGGACCCGGGAGGCTACGGGAGGAACTTCCAGGAGAATTCAGGCAGGGACGTCAGCATGGGGCTCGCACAGGGTCCCTGGCAAAGAGGAGCTGTCGGGGAGGATTCCGGCCCTGAGCTGTCCTCTCACACAAAGTCGCACATCAGCCGACACCAGCAGCCACCATCAGGCCAGCCAACAGCCCAGGGCTTCCTATGTACTGGGCCCCGTGCTGATGTGTGCCCCAGATGACTCTGTCAGACAGAGTTCTTGACCCTGGCTACACATTAAAACCCCCTGAGGGGCTTAGAATTCCAAGAACGGAGTCCAACCCCAGGCCAATCCCATCAGACTGGTGTTGGGTGTGGGCGGAACCTACGCATCAGGACTTTTTTGAGCGCCGGTATATTTAAAAGTACACTTGCACACCCATATTCATAGCAGCGTCATTCATAACAGCCAAAAGGCAGCGGCAACCCAGGTCCACCAATGGATAAAGAGAGACATAAGGTGTGGTCTACCCATTCACTGCAGCATTATTCTGCCTTAAAAAGGAAGGAAATCCTGATGCACGCCACACTCTGAATGAACCCTGGGACATGAGGCTGAGATAAGGCAGCCACCAAAGGCCAAATCTTACGTGATTCCACGCATATGGGGGCCCCTAGAGTAGACAAATTCTTAAGAGACAGAAAGCAGAATGGTGGATGCCAGGGGCTGGGGGAGGGGGTAATAGGGACAGAGTTTCCATCTGGGAAGAGGAGAAAGTTCTGGAGTCAGATGGTGGTGATGGCAGCACAGCAACGTGAATGAACCACTGAACTGCCACCTAATCATACTTCAAATGATGCCTCATGCATATTTCACCGCACTAAACAAGAGAATATTTAAGATCTCCAGGTGATCTGAATGTGGCACAGCTAGGGGTCAACAGGTGGGACCCCCATGCTACAGACTCGAGGACCACAACACACAGAGGAAAAGGTAACCCACCCCAGGTCACAGCCGGCCTGTAGGAACCAGGACTCTGGCTCAGGGTCACCCCCTGGTCCTGAGCTCTGGTCCTTGAAGGGACTGAGCCGCACACACAGGAACAATCCTGGACTCGCCCTTGGCATTCTGGAAAGGCTCTCTGGTCTTCACGTGGCCCTAACCCCAGCGGGGGCTGTTTCTCCAGGAAACCTGAGTGCAGTGGAAAACCAGCCTGCACGGGTAGGCCAGGTGTGGGGTGGGCCTGGCGAAGTGCATTTCCTCATGGACTAGAACTGACGCCCCTCTTTCAGAATTCTAAAACTCAACACAGCCAGACCGCCCCTCCCGTCCTCCTGGGTTCCCTGCTCTGAGGCTGACCCGAGGCTGTGCGGACAGGAGGCACCTCCCTCGTTCCCACAGGAGGCTGAACTGGGGCAGGAACACCCAGTTCAGCGGTTTTAAAGTTAAGATTCTGAACAGGCTGTAGAAGGAGGGAGAGGGGAAAACATTCTCCTGTGCAGGCAGAAGCCCTCCAAGGAGGAGGGAGACGGGGGAGAGGAGGACAAGGGGAGGGATGAGAGGTGACAGAAGGGACAATAAGGAGAGTCACCTCGGGCATGTTATGCTCTGGCTGTGATGAGGACGGGCCAGTTTCTCAGTGTTCCCTAATCAAATCCCAGGCACCGTCCCCTCGGAGAGTCCCGTGCAGGCGGGGGTGGGCCGAGAGCTGTGGGATCTTCTCCTGCCCGTGCATGTGTCAAGACGCCCTGGGGGGAGGGCTGTGCCCGGAGACACGTTCCCTAAGAGAGGGAAACTCTTGCCTGGGTCATGAGGTGACACGTGGCCCCAGAGAAGGTATGTCCACAACAAACCCCTGCCATCTGTGAATGCAACGTCCCAAGTTTGGGATCTTGAGATGGGGAGATCACGTTGGACCCACGGTATAACGTGGGTCCTGAATTCAGTGACAAGGGTCCCCAGAAAGGATACAAAGGACAGACAGAGGAGGCACAGGCCATGTGACCACGCAGGCAGACACTGCAGTGAGGCGGCCACAAGCCAAGTCAAGTGCTAGGGTCTGAATGTATCTTCACAAAATTCACTGTTGAAACCTAATCCCCAGTGTGGGCGTGTTAGGACATGGGGCCTCAGGGAGGTGCTTAGGTCATGAGGGTGCAGCCCTCACGAATGGGGTCAGTGCCCTTAGAAAACAGGCCCGAGGGAGCTCCCTCGCCCCTTCCCGTGTGAGACTCGGCGAGAAGGCATCCTCTGTGACGCAGGAGGCGAGCCCTCACCAATCTACCTTGACGGTGGACTTCTGTCTTTCAGATCCCGGAGAAACGCATTTCTGTTGCTTAGAAGCCACCCAGTTTAGAGGGTATTTTGTTATAGCAGCCTGAACAGGCCTAGACACCAAGGAATCCCTGGAGCCACCCAAACCTACAAGAGGTAAGACTTGGAAGGAACCCCCGGAGGGTGCACGGCCCTGCAGAACTGGAGAGAGAAGTGTGTGCTGTTTCACGGGAGCCCTGGGACACTGACCCCACCGGAAACACCACGGCAGGGAAATTCCAGGCTTCCCTGTCCGCTCCGGCCTTTGCCTCCACAGTGGCCCAGCCCCAGCTGCTACCAAATGCCATCACCAGTGCCCTGGGGAGGGGCTGCACGGTCTCCCGCTCTGATCGCAGCTCTGCAGGGACATTGGCAGGTCCCAGCCCCATGCTCAGCATGCCAGCACTTACTCCCTCACCAGTCTCTGCTCACTCTATGACCTATGGGCCAGCTGCCTCCCCCACCAGCCTGCACACTCCTGGGAGCTCAGAGGCTCAAGCAAGCCGTGTTTTTGCTCGCAGACATGTGCATCACCACAAAAGAGAGTCAGGCAGATCTACACTTGAATTTCTTTTCTGCTCCTTATGAGCTGTGCGGCCTTAGGCAAACTATATCACCTCTCTGAACCTTAGTTTCCTCATCTGTAAAATGGGGATAATAGTAGCATTTGCATCCTGGAGCTGTTGGAAGAATTAAATGTCACATTTCAGGCTTGATAAACGACACCTATTGAGTTCAGTAGGACACTGACTAAAGACAGTTAATGTCTTTAAAAAAAATAAAGGTGACTAGCTGGGCGCAGTGGCTCACAACTGTAACCCCAGCACTTTGGGTGGCTGAGGCAAGCAGATCACCTGAGGTCAGTAGTTTGAGACCTCCCTTATGTTTTTGTTCCTAAGAACTGGTAGCTGCAGACCCTGTGCCTGTCAGGTCTGTAGATGGTTGGGTCCCCACTTCATTAGCTTGGTCAACATGGTGAAACCCCATCTCTACTAAAACTGCAAAAAAAAAATTAGCTGGGCATGGTGGCACGCACCTGTAATCGCAGCTACTTGGGAGGCTGAGGCAGGAGAATTGCTTGAACCCAGGAGGCAGAGGTTGCAGTGGGCCAAGATTGCGCCATTGCACTCTAGCCTGGGTGACAAGAGTGAAACTCCGTCTCACCAAAAAAAAAAAAAAAAAGGTGACCAGAAACCCCCTAAATGTCCATTAAAAGAGAAGTGTGTACACCGTGGTCCCCACAGTGCAACAACACACACAAAGCAGTTAAAAAGAAGGAAGAAGGGTTACAAGATCTGCCATGGATTCCATCTGCACGACACGCTGTTACGTACAGAAGCAAATACATGTATAAATCTATGCTGACGTGCACATATATATGATCTAATTCACGGGGCTTCAGGGGGATGGAGGGTGAGGACCAAGTCCGGCTGGTGACAGCTGTCTTCTTTGGAGAAGGAAGTGGCTTGGGGGAGGACCAACGGGTAGGGCTCAGCTTTATCTGCAATGTTTCAAATTATTGCAGGAAGCCATTCATGTGTTGTACATTCAAAGAGAAATAAAGGAAAAAACTCTTCAAAGATTTCAGAAATTGGGATCATGGTCGTGGTATTGTATCCTTCCCCAGATTTCTTAAATTGGTCTGAATCCCATATTGTTTTTTTTTTTTTTGAGACAAAGTTTCACTCTGTCACCCAGGTTGGAATGCAGTGGCGCAATCTTGGCTCATTGCAACCTCTGCCCCCGGGTTCAAGCGATTCTCATGCCTCAGCCTCCCTAGTAGCTGGGATTACAGGTGCCTGCCACCACACCCAGCTAATTTGTATTATTAGTAGAGATGGGGCTTCACCACATTGACCAGGCTGGTCTTGAACTCCTGACCTCAGGTGAGCCGCCTGCCTCAGCCTCCCAAAGTGCTGGGATTACAGGCATGAGCCACCATGCCTGGTCGGAATCTGATATTCTCAAAGAGAACTGGAAGGCATCTGAGATCTTACTACTTTTGACTTTTCAGTGGTCTAGTAGATGGATAATCCGAGTTTTGAAATGCATGTTCTTTGAAAAATTCAGAATAATACAGAGGACAAGAATTAAAGCATGGAGAGCTCACGGCCCGCACACTTGTATCACGGTGCACGCGTGTGCACGCACACACACCCACAACCCAGTTAAACACACACACTCACACACACACCCAGCCCAATGTAAAAATGCACATAAGTTTCAGCTGCATCATACATGCTGGCTTTCTTATTTTTAACCTCACCTCTGCCCTCCCTCCCGCCACCCCCTGAATCCACGCTAACTCCATGCTCACCATGTGAGCTCCGAAAATTTGAGACCATGTTATATATCGGGGTCCAGAAACCATTTTCCTAAGAGCCAGATAATAATAGTCTAGGCTCTGCGGGTCATGCCATCTCTGTTGCCGCCAGCGTAACACCACAGCAGGAATGGGCAGAGCTGTGTCCCCCTCCCCCAAATGGGCAGAGCTGTCCCCGCCACCCTGAAAACCCCTTATTTATAAAAACAGGCGCTGGGCCAGACCATTTGCAGACCCTTGACGTCTATCATTTCATCTCTTTCTCCACGTTCACGTTTAATCAAATACAAATATATATTATATATTTGTCTGGCAACAGACTTTCAACGGCAAAAACTGCAATTACTTTTGCACCAACCCAATCCAGACAGGTTTTGTGGGGTCCTCATTTCATTTTACACAAATGGCATTGCACAATACTTACGTCTGCATCTGGCTTTTCCCTCCTAACACCTGGTGGGTGTTACTCCAGATCAATTTGTATCGATTTTCCCAGTCTGTGTGCTTTTCCCCACTTCAAGGGTCACTAAGCAGAGGTAGGATGTACCTTCAAAAAAGTAAAATGAAGCCAACCAAATCCTTCCCCGACTCTGCTCTGTGTGCCGATCCTTCTCAGGGTCTTTCTGACAGAGCCACCAGCTTGGCCTCCTGAACCTCGGTAACTGGCCCTCCCCTCTTGACCAAGGCCAGCCCCAGAGTGAAAGAGGAATTTGCACCCAATAAAGACTAGAGGGTGGGGGTGGGGAACACCTCTTATTAATCATTAATATAAGGTGGCATTTTCAGGGCATTTGCAGAAAACAACCCTGATTAATTGCAACCCACCAAATACATAAAAATTGCAAATACTGTACCAGAGCCTGCTCCTCCTCTGTGGTGTGGGAGGCGGGCAGCCCCAGGCCCTTCTGAAATACAGTGAGGGACACCACAGGCTGTTTCCTTTGGGCCCGATAAAGGGAACTCTCTCTGTCCCAAATAAGGATTTCCCTTGCCAGGTCTCAAGACAGCAGCATCTCTATGGGGGCCTCTGTTGTTTGTTTTACTAAGAACTTTATCTAGTGCTTGCAGCACTTCAAAGGACATCTGATCTGTTCACGGCTTTGTTTGGAAGCCTCCATCCTTCCCGGCTGCCTCCTCTGGGTGGGAGTCACCGGTGCCTGCTACAAAGGGCCTTAATTTATGAGAATCCTGGAGAAGGATCCTGTTCTTTAATAAATTAATGTTCAGTAAGTCTCTAATGTGAGTTTCAAGCCAGGTAATGCTGTCATGATTGAATATAGGAGAAGGCGCATTTCTGCCTTCCCTGGGGAGGCGGCTCCCCCTTGTGCAGAGGACTCTACTCACCCAGAGAAGCCCAACGTCCTAGGAGCGTGAGTTCGATGGTGTTCACCACAGTGAATTCTAAGTGACCTGCACAAACGGAGGGGATTCTGGCAGAGTGACCCAAAAGCTATGGACACGTTTAGTCATCCATGCTTGATCTCAGGCTGTGAGAAACCCAGTAAGAAGGTGAAATGGTTACAGAAGGAGGCTTCTGACTCTGGGTCTGAATTCCGGCTTGGATGCACGAGAAGGTTAATCTGAGAGTTAGACTCGTGTCCATACAATGGAGATATAAAACCCAGGGACACTGCGCAGCCTGAAGAAAATAATGAAGATAGCCGGGCGCGGTGGCTCACGCCTGTAATCCCAGCACTTTGGGAGGCCGAGACGGGCGGATCACGAGGTCAGGAGATTGAGACCATCCTGGCTAACACAGTGAAACCCTGTCTCTACTAAAAATACAAAAAAACTGGCCGGTCGAGGTGGCGGGCGCCTGTAGTCCCAGCTACTCGGGAGGCTGAGGCAGGAGAATGGCGTGAACCCGGGAGGCGGAGCTTGCAGCAAGCTGAGATCGCGCCACTGCACTCCAGCCTAGGGGCAGAGTCAGACTCCGTCTCAAAAAAAAAAAAAGAAAATAATGAAGATAAAGCAGAGAGAAAACAGTAGGCCCTCAGTAGAGGTTTATTGTTCTTTCCCCTTTCTTCACACTACCGCAGTGGTTCTCAAACGCTGGAGTGCCTCACAGTCCCCCGGAGGATGTGTTAAAATAATTTGCTGCTCTCATCCTGCCACCTCAGAGTTTGTGAAACTGAAGACTGGCATTTCTAGAGAGTTCCCAGGTGATGCAGATACTGCCGGTCTTGGGACTTCACTCTGAAAACCACTGAGCTACTGGTTCAAAATCCCCAGGTCTGCAGTGGCCAGGACGCCTAGGATGATAAGAACCCTCTTGGATGGAAGACTGGTTGCAGACTTGAAGTCTCAAAAGTCAACAGACATGATGAATGGTCTGCCTGAGTCTGTTTCTGCCCCCAGCTGGTGTCAGGCTGGCCCCTGATCTCTGGGGTGTGCTTTCTAAGGTCCCTGTACTCCTGGACAGAGGTCAGGTTCAGCCCAGTCTTCCAAATGGAATGGTCCAAGCATGTGCCAGCTCCCGCTGGAAACAAACCACCCTGGCCTTCTGCTGCCACGTGCCAGCAGGCTCCATTAGGAGTGACCTCAGTTTCTCCGAAAGGGGGTCTCTGTCCCTCTCAAGGGTTTCCGCGAAATAGTCTGTTAGTTCTGAGAGTGCAGCAGGGTGCTCCGGGGAGCAGAATGTGGGCAACAGCCCCCAGGGCCCTAGTTGTTCTGGCATCATCTCGCGGTCAATTAGCCTCTCTCCCAAACACCTTCCCTTCCAGACTTAGCCGGCTGTCGCGCTGGGTATTTTCTGATCATCCCCCGGTGGAGCAAGGGCCTAATTCCTCTGTGGGGACAAGCACTGCTCTTTTTAGAGTCTCTGTTTGGCCTCGTCTCTGAGCCAACAGGCCAGCAGGTGGGAGCCCTGGAGGCCGACAAAAGAACGGCAGGCCACCTCCCTCTTCCAGGGTGGACACCGTGTGCCACGAGTGCAGATTAGCATCCCAGCTCAGACGCCTCCACTGCCCACCACTGGCGGCGAAAGCGACCCACTGCAGACGCCCGTGGAACAAAAGATCTTGCTCATCAAGACGCTACCTCCCGTTTATGTTTTAAAAACTTGTCTTCAAAGGGCGAGAAAAAGAAAAACATAAAATTCTGCCTTAAAGGGCAAAAAACAAGTTCACCCACAAACCGTTTACATGAAAAACTTCCTTGTATGGCTCGATGACTCATCAGCCTCATCAAAGCCTGCGCTGGATGACACACGAACGCTCGGGTCCCCCCTTCCTTGCCCAGAAGAAACGATGACAACCCACAAACGCCACTTCTTCCTTGGTAGTTTGGGAAGCCGCTGTAATGCATCATTTCTGAGGCTCAGGAAAGACCTTTACACAGAAGGTGGGGGTGGGGGGTCTTGAACGTCCCAAAGCCCAAGGCTGGCCCTTATGTAGAGCTGAGGAAGCCCTGGCCACGGACAGGAGAGTGCAAGGGAAGGCTCGGTGACCCAGGCACATGGTGCAAACCTGGCACCTCCACTTCCCAGCTCTGCAGCCAGGGGCAGCTCACTCCACCCTGGTCCCTGGGGTGTACTTCTGGGCTTCCGGGTTCGGGGGCAGCGAAGCCTGGGCAGCAAACCACCTTGTACTGCCACTGGCCTGTGGATAGTAGATGCTCAACAAACCTCTCCTTCCCGTCAGAAACTCAGTCTCCCTATGTGTATGACAGCATTTTCCTAAAGGATCTAAAGTTCCATCCACCTTAAACTCTGCCTGAAGAGAAGACTATGAAACTGGAAAAGAAAATGGCATGGATTTGTGTGCTACTGCAGGACACCGCTGCAACATATATTGAGGAGTATGGAATGGAACAGCGTGTATGATAAAATCTGTGTGGTGTTTACAAAGGAATATTCATAAGCACTTTCTGACAAGCCCCGTGCAGCCGCTAACAGTGACTGCCTGGGGGAAAATGGACTTGAAGGAGTGGAGGCCAACTTTTCATTTTATACCTTTCTATACTTTTTAGGACTACCACCTATGCACACGCATTTTATTTTTCTTAAACGTTCGCAGAGGATGTCTGGCAGGACAAGGAGCTGGCTGGTAAGGGGCGTGAGGAGATTTTCTGGGTGATGGAGATACAGGCGGCGGTTACTCAGGTGAATACAACAGTCCGAACTCCCTCACACTCAACAGTCAGGGCATTACATTTTGTTACATGTACATAATAGCTTGATTTTTTTAAATTTAAAAGAGGTTAAGAGAGATTTATGGATAGGGGGACTTTTCTTAGTTCTCTTTGTCCTTTTCGGGATTCTAAAAAACTTAATAAATGCCAGTTTTTAAATGTCTTGCGTCTTAGGGCTCTTGCACACTGCTGGTGCAAGCATACACTGGTGCAACCACTTTGCAAAACTGCAGGGCAGCGTCAGTGAATGACAATTCAGCCCCCAAGCATACACTCAACAGGACCGTGGACACACACTCACCAAAAGATGTACACTAGAGCGTTTACAATGGCCCATTCGTAACAGCCCTAAACTGGAAAGACCTATCCAGAGAACGAACAAGTTAACAGAGTCTAAGCACACAACAGAACACCACCCAGCAAAGTGAATGGACAAATTGTTGCTACACACAACACAGATAAATCACAAGAAGCCAGTCTCAAAAGAGTTCAGAGTGTCTGAGTCCATTTAGATAAAGCTCAAGTATATGCGAAGCTCATCTACGCTGCTAGAAGTCAGGATAGCAGTGGCTGCCCACGGTGGGGAGGCGGGGCCCAGGTGAATGGCAACTCTTTTTGATATGTACACTTTTCTAGATGTATTTTATCCTTCAATGAGAAGTTTATTTCAAAAACGTCCTGTGTCTCTTCCAAAGACAGCTCCAGCTGGGCAAAGTGGCAGCTCTGTGGGCTCGAACGGAAGAGGACAAAAGACCTATCGTCCCGTCCCCTGGGTTCAATTCCCAGCCCTGCCTGTCTCTAGCTGTGTGATCCCGGACAGGCCTCTCTGCTTACTCAGCTCCTCCTTCAAGACAGGCCTAACCAAATTTTGAGAAGATTTCACAAGATAACACATAGAAAAGCCCCCAGCAGAGCTCCTGACCCTAGTAGGTGCCTAATAATTGTTTTTCTCTCCCTCTGCTGTAATGAAAGCCCTCAAGGGCATGGGCTCTCCTTCCCAAGGCTCTTGGCCCTCTGTCACTTGTCAGTTTCAATCCCTGAAGCAGCCCTGGTTACTAGTTATGGGGTCCCTGATGACCCACTGTGGGGCTTGGGCTGTGGCTGGGAGACGCTGGTGACTGTGGCCCTCGCAAGGGACCGGCAGCCTGGCCCGAAAAGGTTTCCCCATTCGGATTGAACACGTGCACAAAGAGGCTGCTGGGCTGGACTCGATTCCCCTCCGTAGGGGCCTTGAAGGCCTTTGCTTGCTCACCAGCCGCACCTCCTGCTGAGGGCCCCTCCTGCAGTCTTGGAGTGGGCTGGGCCCCCTGCCTCTGGGGAATGCCCCTCCTTTCACAGTTCCCCACTGAATCCCTTTGATCCCCTCTTAAGAGGTCACAAAGCCCTCTTTGACTGAGTGCCAGAAATTAATCTGGATAGAATTCCTGCCTTTTCAACCTGGATGAAGCAGGCAGGTGGCTGGGCCTGGAAGAGGACTGAGGCTGACTCCCGCCCATCCTCGCCCCCTCCCCTGTTCTGCTTCCTTCTCGGAGGGTAGGACCCTCCAAGAATGGACCCACGGTGCCTGCCTGGAAGCTCCACGGAAGCTTCCATGAGCAAGTCCTACGGAGGCACAGTCAGAGCCAGTGGCACTGACCCGGCCTCCAGTAGCACTCGCCCCACAGGCCTGGGCAGTCACTCACGCAGGACGGAGGACACTTTCACTGCCTCTGTCAACTGGGTGGCCTGGCAGGGGCTATGCTGAGAAGAGCTCTGCCTCAGGGCAAAGCATGTGGTGGCTGATGGGTGATGCCCACCCTGGGCTCACGAGTTGGTGGCCTGCGTGCCACACATGTGCCTCCGTCTTCTGCAGTCCTGTCTCCTAGCACCCTCCGGCACCAAGAGCCTGTTTCCCTCTGTGTCCTTGTTCATCAGAGAAGAAGAATGAATGTTCTGAGTGGGTACCACATGGCGGGTGCTATTCTAAATACTGAACAGCTATGAACCCATTTACTCCCCGTAAGAACCCAGTGAGCTTGGTTTCATTTGATTCAAGAGGCCCAGAGACGAAAGTGACTAGTCCAGCGTCACACAGCCAGTAGGAGGTGGATCAGGGTTGGAACCTGGGCGGTCTGGCCCTGAAGCACTGTAGAAAGTATTATTTTGGGAGCAAAGAGATAATAGGTGGTGAAAGCCACCCAAAAATATCCTCCTCTCTGGCCCAGTAACCACTTCTAGAAATCTGCCCTAAACAAGTAATTCAAATAAAGTGAAAGCTGAGATACGCGACAGTCACGGCTGCATTATCTATAATTGAGGAAAGCTGGGAACGACCCAAATGGCGACCACAGAGGAGCCCTTTCGTAAAGGGCACCAGCCTCTTCGTGGACGATTATGCAGCCATTAGGAAGCCTCCCCTGGGACCTGTGGCACGGCCCTGGGACGTCTGAGCTGCCATGACTTGGTGAGGCTCACAGGACTGTCCATGTGCCTGGCCACAGCTGCCAAAATGGCCGCGTGAAGATGGATGCAGCCTCGGAGGAGAACTGCAAGGTCAGAACTGGCAGGAGCCGGGGGCACTGACCTTGATGTGATCGTAAAAAGGTAGAAAAGGAGACAGAGAGGGAGGAAGGTGACCAAGACGGGGTTAGATGGGCAACACCGAGGTGGGGTGGGGTTCAAGGGCAACGTCTTCCCTCGAGACCAAGGGACGAGCTGGGCTAGAGGGGACAGGCCCAGCCAGGCGCCACCTATGAGAGTGATGCTGTGGAGCGAGGGAGTCAGGGGCAAGGTCAGATCTGGGCTTCCAAACCTCAAGTTTAAAGTCAGGGGACACAGCGGCCAGTGTGTTTGGGGAAGATGTGGAAGCAGGTCAGTCCTGAGTTTGACACCAGGCCAGGGAGACGTGGTCTGACAGTGGCTGTGCTGATGTCGTGCAAGACAGGATGAGGCAATCAGCTCTTCTCCACGAGAAACAGGGGTTTGCCCAGTTAGAGGTCAATTCACATTCCCTTCTTTTTTTTTTTTTTTTTTTTTTTAGCACAGTTTCACTCTGTTGCCCAGGCTGGAGTGTAGTGGCACCATCTCGGCTCACTGCAACCTCTGCCTCCCAGGTCCAAGTGATTCTCATGCTTCAGCCTCCTGAGTAGCTGGGACTACGGGCCTGAGCCACCAAGCCCGGCTAATTTTTGTATTTTTAGTAGAGACGGGGTTTCACCATGTTGGCCAGGCTGGTCTCGAACTCCTGACCTCAAGTGATCTGCCTGCCTCAGCCTCCCAAAGTGCTGGGATTATAGGTGTGAGCCACTGCATCCAGCCAATTCACATAATCCTAATGGTGATGGGAGACTTAGGGAAAAATGGAAAGCTCTCATGCAAGCCTCAGGCACCAGAAACACCCAGGCTCTACCCAGATGTGCCACGAGAACAGGTGGGAGCTAGGGTGCTGCTCCCAAGTGCACATCAGGTGTGAGCGTGTGTCTGTGTACATGCGTGCAGGTGCAGTGGGGAGCCACACTCCCCGTGGCTAAAGTCCCAGGTTCTGGACTCACTCAGACTTCTGTTCAAATCTCAGGTAAGCCACTGAATAGCTGTGTGACCTTGAGTGAGTGATTTAACCTCAGCCTCAGTTTCCACATCTGTACAATGGGAGAACAGGAGAAACAGGCACCTCCTCAGGGCTGTGAGGATTCGCCAAGCTGAGTAAGTGAGGCACTGGCACACGCCCGGCACAGGAGTAAGTGTGCATCATGGCTCGGGGACCAGCTGCAGCCTTGTGCTGAGGCCTTGGGGTGCAACTGGGGGCTTGGCTTGGGCTGGATGAAGACTTGGGGGATGTGAGCTTGGGAAGGAATTTGCAGCCTGGTGGAGAGAGCGCCTGGGGCCACATCTCTAGGACACTAGGAGTGGCTCTTCTCCAGGGAGGCTGCCATGACCAGGAGGTGACTTAGGGGAGCTGGGCTCCAGGAGGAAGGTCAGAGCCAGGCGTGACAGCCCCCACTGGTGGCCTGGTCCGGAGCCTCAGGCTTTCCGCTTTCCTAGGGATCCCACCGTCTAGCATGGCCCTCGGTGAGGGGCCAGGGGAGGCATCAGCTCAAGGGTCCTGTGTCATTCTGACCTGGTCCCCCGGGGCTTTCCCCTGCACTGGGATGTGGGTGGTGGATCCCGCCCCGCTGAGGGCGCAGCAGGTGGGGAGACGACCCAGGCCCTGCCCTCGGCTTCCGGCCAGGTGGGCTTCACCTCTCTGAGCCCCAGGCACTGTGCCTTGGTGCTGGGGACTGTGAGGGTGGCGGTCCCCCAGGGCCAGCTCCCAACACAGAACATGGAACAGACTCATTCCCGAGGCGCCGCAGCCACTCATGAGGTGGAAGCGAGATCATGACCCTCGCTGGGAGGCATGTGGCTTTGGCACCATCCTTTATCCTCATCCTGTATCCCCTTGGACTCTCAGTCCCCTCCGCTATGAGATGGGGGAGGGATGTGGACCCTGCAGAACTGCTTCCGGGCTCAAAGGAGCACAGGGGCACATAGTGCTGGACACAGGGGATGCTCCATGGCCAGGCCCAGGCAGAGACAATCCTGAGGGCGGGCTTCCCACCCACCCCAGCCCTCACAGGCCATGAGTCAGCCAGGACCACCAGCAGGGGCTGGAAGGGGCTGCCGGGGAGAGGGGCTGAGCCAGCTGCTCCCACCATGTCGGACCCACTCGGAGACACACTGATGATGGCGCATGAGAGGCTCCCACGCGTGGGCTCCTACCAGGATCCCTTCTGCCTGCTGCACGAACAACAGAGCCTTCGATCCTCACACGGCCCAGTAACGAGACGCCAGCATCATCCCCATTCCACAGAGGAGAAAACTGAGGCCCAAATAAACACACTCCAAACCAGCACACTCACAGTCTCCCCACAGGCCACACACACACTCACACACATATAAAACAGTCACTCCACATGCCACGTACACACACTCATAAAATAGTCACCTCATATGCCACACACACACATTCATCAAAGTCACCCTATATGCCACACACACCACACACACACTCACAGTCACCCCCACACACCACACGCACACACACACACACATAAAATAGTCACCCCACAGGCCACACACACACACACATTCATAAAATAGTCACCCCACAGGCCACACCCACACATTCAGAAAACAGTCACCCCATATGCCCCCCCTCCACACACACACACATTCATAAAATAGTCACCCATATGCCACATACACACCACACACACACTCACAGTCACCCCCACACACCACACACACACACATACATAACATAGTCACCCCACAGGCCACACACACACACACATTCATAAAATAGTCACCCCATAGGCCACACACATACACCACACACACAGTCACCCCCACACACCACACACACACACACACACAGTCACCCCACACCCCCCTCACACACATAAAATAGTCACCCCATAGG
>NC_045450.1:66296823-66314106 GCF_002776525.5 Piliocolobus tephrosceles | reverse complement strand
AAAATAGTCACCCCATAGGCCACACACACACACCACACACACAGTCACCCCCACACACCACACACACACACACACTCATAGTCACCCCACACCCCACACACACTCATAAAATAGTCACCTCACACGTCACACACACACACACGCTCGTAACACAGTCACCCCACATGCCACACACACACATGCACAGTCACCCCACACGCCACACGCACTCATAAAATAGTGACCATACATGCCACGTACACACACTCATAGTCACCTCACACGCCACACACACCCCAGTCACCTCACCACACACACTCACAAAACAGTCACTCCACACCACACAGTCACAGTCACCCTTGCTCTCTCACACACTCTCACACACTCACCCTTACATCACACACGCACATTCTCACCCGCAAACACACCCAACCCACATTCGTTTCCACCCTTCTCCACAGAGGAGGGACAGAGGCCTGGGCTTGGACGGGGTGACTGAGGGGCTGTGGCCCCCCTAGGGGGCTGGGAAATCTGCCCAGTGAGAAGAAGACAGCGAGGCCTGGGCAGGCGGCCAGAAAGGATCCAAACCTGGGCTGGGATTTTCCCAGAGCCAAGGGCACTCCTCCGGCCCTGGCAGCCCTGGGACAGGAACACAGGCCAGCTTCTTGTGACACACAGTCTGCTCCTTGAACCCCAGCTCTGGGGCTTGGCCCCTGGGGCTGTTCTGAGTGACCTCGCTTCCCCCAGGGAAAAACCATTTTGGTTTCCAGGACTTGTGGGCCTCAGCCTGAGGAACCCCTCTCAGGAAGCCAGAAGGTGGAGGTACCAGGAGCCCAGCTCCCACAGCAGGTGCATCCTGGCTTCTCAGGGCTCCTCTAGGAGCCTGCTGTGTGTCTCCTCACAGCCCGGTAGCCTGGACCTGTCACCTGGGCCAGTTCACAGGGACAGACTTGTCCCTCACAGCTGTGCATACCTGGGTCTCTCACCTCGAAACCCTGGACACAGAAACAGGCCAATCTTCTCATTGCTTTGTAAACACACACGGTCTCCTCACAGCCTGAACACGCTCTTGGCCTCGCCCCACAAACTGGGCCTTCACGGCCTCGCATACACAGGCCTGTTCCCTCATAGCCTCGTGTGCAGACAGGCCTGTGGCCACAGGGCTTGGCCTCCGAGGGCCAGGGCAGGAGCCAGGAGCTGCATCTGAGTCAGAAATGAAGCCTCATTAACCCAGAATAACTGTTTAATGCTTCCACACCCCTGGGAATTAGCCTCAAGGGCTGAACCACCCAAACCAAACAGGGCTGGCCTCCCCAGGGGCCCTCAGGACTGCAGGCTCTAGCGAACGCTGGGAGGCAGAGCAGCCACGGGCCGGGAGACCCTGGCCCTCCTCCTGCAGGCTCCAGGCCTCCTCAGATCTCCCAGACCAACACGGGGGAGGCCAGGCCAGGAAGGCTGGGAGGAAGAGCAGAGCTGCTCGGAGAAAGAGGCAAGGATGTTCAGGGTCTAATCCCGCTTGCCTTCTTGGTGGCCTTGGAACCTTGTGCGAATGACTTATACTCTCTACACTCAGATTTCCCCATCTGCAAATGTCAATAAGAACAGAACCTATTCAGTGAGAGGAAGTAATTCACAAAACGCAGCATCCAGCGCTGAGTAAACTCCTCCAACATGGGAGCTACGACTGCGTGTGAACAGCTCAAAGTTCTGAACTGAGGCCACAAAAACAACACTGTTACTCAGATGGAAGAGTGTGAACAAGATGACCTGGATATTTACCCACATCTGCCTTCTTCCACAAAACAATTTGAGGTCGATTCTAGAGCAGCAGTTGTCAACCCTGTTTTCATGATTGTCCGCATAAAGAGCCCTAGTGTCTCCCCTATCTGTCCTCCCTTTGAAAGAAATACTCAAGAATAAGATTTCATTGAATAGGGTCAGCTCTGGAGGGCCACAGACTATTGTAATCATTAAGATTTGTTTAAATCTCAAAGAACCAATTTTGGTCCCATTAGGGGTGATGTGGCCCCTGTTGGCAATGCCCTACAGATGCAAGTCCAACTTGATAAAAACTAAGCAATGGGAACACAGTATTTAGGAGGTTGCATTCTTTTTTCTTTTTCTTTTCTTTTCTTTTTTTTTTTTTGAGACAGAGTCTTGCACTTTCCCCCAGGCTAGAGGTAGCATTCGTTACATACAGAAGAATGTGTTCTGACTGTGTGTGCAGTGCATCCACAGGAGACAAATGTATATTGGTGTAGGAGAGAAAATGACAAAAACACTTAGAAAGTTAAAAAATTCAAGCTGAGGTGGTGGAATTTCTAAAGGTCCTCAATTTTGATGTTCCACTGATTTTTTTTTTTTTTTTTCAGTTAAAGATAGAGAAAAGAAACAAGGAAGGAAAAGAAAAAGAAAAACCTCACATAGGTGGTTGTAAATAAAGAGGGGAGAGAGTGGCCGTATCAGTAAAAGCAGAGGGGTCAAGTCCTGGGAGGACTGCAGAGTCCCAGTCTCAGAGAAAGGCACTGTTTGATCAAGGAGGAGGTAGGATAGCCGCACAGATCTGGATTGAAATCTGCTGGGTAACTATGGACAAATCACTTGATCTCTCTGAGCCTTGGTTCTTTTACTTGCTTAACGACAATGAACCAGAAACGACCTAGCCAGTCCTGGCATCTCATAGGTACTCACTAACTGTATCTGAATTAGGTGAACACTTTCTGGAATCTGTCCACAGAACCAGGATTCAAATTCAGGTTTCCCGGTTCATTTTGCTAGCTGGCGGTACCTCCAAAACACCTTACGTTTCTTTGCCATTTTAAAAGGAAGGAGAGCATGCCTTCTCAAATACCACCGAAACTGGGTACAAAGAGCCACAGGAATTGAAACTGATCAAGTTGCCAACACTGAAATATCACTGCCACCTGGTGGCAACACACCTAAATTATTGGGGGGCAATAGTCCATGTCAGCATCTTAAGCCTGCTGTAGACACAGCCAAAGCTTACACCCTGAGAACGAAGACCCATTGATCACCTGGCAAGTGGGCCGGCACGCAGCCAGGCATCTGCCAGCTCCTTGACATCCTGATTTAGGTTTTCTGAAATTTTTAAAAACTGGTTGATTAAATTTAGCAACCATCAATAAACCGGATGCCACCATAATTGAATGTAAACATCTACGTCTTCATGAGAGCTGCCAGAAACAGTGATCCCAGCTCTGGACTTGCTCAATCAACTGTGTGAATCCCACATGCAATCCTTAACATTTTTGGGGTGGGGCATGGGGGTCTCACTCTATCACTCGAGTTGGAGTGCAATGGAGCGATCTCAGCTCACTACAACCTCCACCTCCTGGGCTCAAGGGATCCTCCTACCTCAGCCTCCTGAGTAGCTGGGACCACAAGGGCGCACCACTACGCCCGGCTAAGTGTTTGTATTTTTGGTAGAGATGGGGTTTTGCCATGTTGCCCAGGCTGGTCTTGAACTCCTGAGTTTGGCTATCCGCCCGCCTTGGCCTCCCAAAGTGTTAGGATTACAGGCATGAGCCACCACACCTGGCCAATCCTTGACATTTGAATGTTTCAAGCCCGAGCTTTTAAAGTATCTTTCTAGCCAAAGCCTCCTGAAGCCCATTTCTATGCCCATCACCTTGGTTGCCCCTTGCAGCTATGCAATACTCACAGATTTCACAAATGCTGCCTTCCAGGTGCAAGTGTAAGTACTGTTGAAAACACGGACCAGGGAAAGGCAGAAAACAGAGCCTTGTGGAATACTGCACCTGACAGCCTTCACTGATACTCATCTTGGCCTCCTTTTAAATAAGGCAGTTTTTTTCCCAACCTGTCAGGTAGGCAGTATGTCTCCAAGTACATTCTGCCCTGTCCTGAGCTAAGAGAAAATGCAAGGCTGTCACTTACTGAGGCCCCACAAGTAAAACAACATGGGGAAGGGAAGAGGTGGTACCCCCGTGACCACCACCACTCAGTCCTCCCTCTCAACTGCTCTGGCATCTGACTCCCAGATGGTCCCCAGTAGGTGCTGACGAATGCCCTGCCTGTCCTGAGACACACTCATACCTGGGCACGTAGAGAGAACCAGGTATCAGAGATGTTCTCCCAGTGGAAACAGAGCTCTCAGCAGCATCTGCTGATGACACGAGCCGGTGAGCACCACCTTACCTGCTTGGCTGACATCTGTGCCTTCCCGCTTTACTACACCCAGAAATCTCCAGTACATACAGGTACTGGAAAGGTCGAGCTGAGCCATGCCTCAGCCCCTTCCTAACAATGGGAGCTTGGACTCCAGTCTGAGCCTCACCTTTCCCATATGGAAAATGGCAACAATGCTGATCATCAATCTTATGCAGTTGTGGTGAGGGTGAAATGGACATGATGAGTCTAGCAGAGCTCCTGGCACACAGCAGGAGCTCAAAACACGCTAGTCCTGGCACACAGTAGGAGCTCAGTAAACACGAGTTCTCGTCCCTTTTGCAGTCCCAACTTGGAGACTCAGCTCAGTTTCTGAGACTTGGCCCCACAGCACAAAGCAAGAGGACCAGCAGCTGACAGGGGAAAGAAGGGGAGCGGCCCTCTCCGGGACCAGGAAAGTCATTTTCTGGGGTTGCCTTTCTGCCCCCAACCCTGGCAGTTGGGGGAGCCGCTCTGGAGCCATGAGAGGAATCCTGAGTGTTCCCTGGGTCCTCCCAACATGTGATATGGCACCCAGCTCTGCTCGGGGCCAGCTGTTCATCCCCTGCGGCTTCCCAGCTTATTGTAAGGATGACAACTTATGACACACTGGTCATTCCAGCCATACCCTGCTGGTGCTGTGGGGCCCGGGGCCTGTCAAAGCTTGTTCTAAACCAGAAGATCAGAAGACAAGGAGAGACAGGGAGGCAGGGCAGGAATGAGAAGCTGACTGTACGTGCTTCACGCCCCGGTCCTGACGTCAGGGTTTCTATCGCCTGAGCCATGGGGCAGAACTCGGGCTCCTCCTCGGGTGGCTGGGGGACCCTTCTTAGGAGATCTGCCCCTGGGTCTCCAAGATGAATTTCCCTTTACGTGCCAGAAAGCTCTGAACCATCCTATGCAGAGCTAGAATCAGAAAATGAGGCCAGAGAATCTGACAACTGAAAAGCAGTGAAGACTACAGAAATAGGGCTCAGGAGTTTGAATCTCTGTTAAGTTTACACGTGGCACGGCCTTTGGAAGTTACTTTCAACTAAGCATCTTGAGCCCCTGAAGTCCAGCCTCCCCGGCTGGACTCCCCTCAGGGTCACCCTCACTCTGAGAGCAAGAAGTTCTATGATCCTTTTGAAGCAGGAAAACAGCTATAGGGTTTGAGAACACCAGGGCGAGAATGCCATTTCAGCACTGCAGGGGATGGGAACAGCAGAGGACGAAGGGCCAGGGGCTTTCAGACGGGGAGCAAAGTTCCTCAGCTGGGCCATCTGGAAGGCATGAGTTCTCCACTTGCATGCCTCTGGGTGGCAGACTGCCTTTAAGCCATCACACTGCTGCCTGAGTCGCTTTCAACAATCAACTGAGTCAGGACTTACCTTCCACTGCAGAGAATGGAACCACTGGTCTCGCAGGTAGCTGTTGGCAGCCTGTAACGACAAGAACAGGACAGCAATGTCCGGTCATCAGTTGCGGCATCTCAGGGCATTTCAAGGCCAGCCATGTGAGCCCCCCAGCCTGCTCTGTGGACAGTGTCTGCCCTGTGACCCTAACGAGTCTGCTGAAAGATATGCTAAGCTGAGCCCATTGTGTGCAAAGCCAGAACAGAAGGACTGGCCAGGGACGATTTCCTCAAAACAAGACATCACTAGCACCATGTGCTTCCTTTGCTGGGTATGAGTGACTTCAGACACTGCTGACTCGAGAGCTTTAACTGCACACACAGCCGGACTTAGGGACATGGGAGGGGCTGGGATGAACTGGTTGGAGGCCCGAAGTGAGGATGGTGGGGGCTGGCTGGAGGCCTGTGCATGAGGACTGTTCTAGGAACTTGGCTTTTGTGATCCACATAGTCTTTCCTTGGTCCTCGCAGCAGCCCTATGAGGTGGCACCTATCATTATGCCCATTTCACAGAGGGAAAAATCGAGACTCCGAGATCTCACAATGAAGTGCATTCAAACCCAGGGCAGCCTGGCTTCCAAGTCTGTGCATTTAACCATGACCTTCTCCTGCCAACGGCAGAAGGTCATAGTAGACGGCGTCCAGCAGACCTAGGCTAAACATGACAGCGGGGGAAAGAAAACCTTCTCTGATCTACCCCACACTAGTTCTGAGTCTTTGGACATCTCAGCCTCAATTTTCCCATCTGTAAAATGGGGACAGTAACACTGATTTTGCAGGGATATTGTTTAAGGACCAGAAATTATTCTTGTAGAACATCTAGAACCATGCTTGGCACATGGCAGGTGGTCAAAAATGCAGCCATTGTTGTTGTTATTATTATTGTTATCATTATCATTGCCATCATCAAATCCTTTCCAACAAAACGCAGCCCAAGGCAGCCCTCCCAGCCCTCATGAGTACCACTGCGGCTCTCACCTCCTTTCTCGATCTGCTAATAGAACAGTAAAGCTACGGTGTTTCACGGACACCAGACACAGCTCTGAGTCCTGTGTGTGCACCGGCTCATTCAGTCCTTACAAGACAGCCCTGTGAAGTCAGTACTGTCAACATCTCATGGTACAAATGAGGAAACTGAGACTTCGAAAGTTAAAAACTTTCCTGAGTGTTCACAGACATGTGGTGCGGGGCCAGGAACTGAACCGAGGTGGCCTGACTCCTGCTGTAAACCACACCACCAGGCCATTCTGAGTTCCCCACTGGCTACCCCTCCACCCCACGCCGGGCCGAAACGCAGTGTGCATTCCCCACCAGAATCCACAGCCCTCTCTCCAAAGTGACCCTGCCTCTGACGGTTCAGGGGTCTGACGAAGGCTGGAGCCTCTCTCCAAGTACGAAAGTCCACCTTCTGCCTCGATGCACACAGACACACATACACACAGTCAAGTGTGTAGCCCCTTTGGTTCACCCTCGTTTGAGGAGATCCAGGTCACTCTACAGGTGACCACCTCCCGCTCCTCAAGTCATCTACGAAACATCAGCTCTCTCCCAGGTCGGGGTCTGGAGCAATCTCTGGCCTTGGATAAACGATCCATACCGGTAGCAAGTGTGGCGAGGAATAAAGCTCTCGTGGGCGAGTTCAGAGACTCAGGGTTTTGAACCCTGGACTGGATGAATCCACACCAGCCACCCCAAGGCTGGTGGAGCTTGAGTCTGCCCAAGTGCCAAGCAGACAGAAGGCAAACCCTCCATGTGACACAGGAACTCCTACAAGGGCTGAGCCTCTTACAGGTGCAGGTTCAAGTCCCGGCTCTGCCATGTCTAGTGATGTGACCTGGAGTAAGTTGACTGATGACCCAAGCCTCTGCCGCCTGCCTGGAGCTGCAGAGGCCGAAGAGGAGAAACAGCCCCCTGGAGAGACTGTTGCTGAGCTCCTTCCCATCAGCACTGCCCAAGCTCCACTGGTCTTGTGACAATTCCTATTCATTAGGATGACAAAATACACCCCTGCTCGGGGAGAGCCGTGCGAAGATCCCAAACAATGAGCTAATCCATGAAAAGTGCTTCCTCAGCACGGTGCCTGGCACGTGCAAACACTCCACAAACAGAGGCCAGCAGCGTCAGCGGCAACGGCCAGGGCCGTGCTGATAAATGCTGAACATCAGGCTCTCCGGAACAAAAAGCCCTGATCCCAGCGTGTGCGGATTTTCGTGTTGTGAACAATCCCATCTTGGCCGATTCCACACCTTCAAGGGGATGCCCCTGGGCCAGAGCTGGGGAGAGACGTGCACGATTGGCTCTGGTGGGCAGGTGCAAGCCGGAATGAGCTGGCTCCAGGGCAGGCCTGGTCCACATCCATTCCTGTGCTTCTTCACACACCATGGGTGCCAGAGAGAGAAGGCGGTGGTAAGGAAAATAAGCCCCCCTAAATATGTTCCATCCTAAATCCCTGTGATTAAGTTATCCTGTGTGGCAAAGGGACTCTGGACGTGAACAAGTTCAAGGTCTTGAGATGGGGAGATTATCCTGGATGATCTAGGTGGCCAATGAAATCACCAGGGTCCTCACAGGAGGGTCAGAGTCAGACTAAAGCAGACGTCAGAGTGATGTGGCCATGAGCCAAGGAAAGCGGGCAGCCTTTAGAAGCTGGAAACGAATTCTCCCTGAGAGCCTCCAGAAGGAACATGGTCCTGACACCTTGGTTGTAGCCCCACGGGACCTGTGTTGGACTTCAGACCTCCAGAACCATAAGAGACTAAATCTGTGTTCTTTTAACCACAAAGTTAGGGGTAACCAGTCATAGCAGCAATAGGAAATAAAACCAGGAGGTACAACCAGGTTGGTATAACGCTGATGTGAGTTGTTCCACTGGCTCTGAGGCTCCACAGTGGACCCGGGCAGTGCCTGTAAGCTGCCACTGGCTGAACGGAATAGCCAAGCAAAGACAAAAAGGAGGAGGTGGAGGACACCCACACCCCTCCCTCTTCTGTGTCCACTGGCCCCGCCACAGTGCCCTGCATGTATGTCTGACCCTAAGAGGGAAGGGGCCATGCATGCTCTACTCACCACTGTATCCCAGGGCCTGGAGCACCAGGAGCCCAACAGGTGTTTTCTGAATGAATGAACAAAGGAACGAATGAACTAGGAGTTCCCTGAGGGCAGGGTCTTATTTCTGAATGCACAGCCAGATGAACAGTGCCTGGCTGGGCCAGGGTTGGTTACAATGGAATGAAACAACACAGAAACAAAGGAAGAAACAGGAAACCAACCCAGCTGTCACAGGTGGTAGAGTGACGAGAGGAGACTCCCTTCCCCAGCCTCTGTGGCAAAACCCAACACAGACCGTCCTCCACGATGGCTAGACCAGCCCTTCCCATCTGGGACCTCCCTGGCTCGTGAGTCTTAGGGGGCCTTCCAGCCCTCCTCAGCAGTGTGTGAGTCGGTACTCTGGCTGGCCAGGCAGAGGTTCTTGCCCAGGACTCTGGATCTTGGGCAAGTGCTATAGAGATGGGGCAGGGACAATTCACCTGGGAGGAGCTGGGTCGTGCCCCGCATCTTCCTGCACTGGTGGTGATGGGACTACCACCTGCATGCCCCGACCCCACCTCCAGGCCATTCTCCAGGCTGCCATCATCCTTCTAGTACATTCCTTTCCTGCTTGGGATGGCCAGATCCCATTTCAGCTGCTGGCACATGAGAGCCCTGAGGGACCCGCAGGGCCTACTGGCTCTTGGCCTCTCCTTCTTCCTTCTCAAAGTGGACGTTCTGATGTGTTTGCCCCGTAGGCGTTTTTACAGAAGGAACCAGCATTTCCACAACTGTGGCTTCTCCTGGTCACACCGTCGGTGCTCCTGGCATCTCCTCTGCCCTGAGCTCACATCCAGGTGGTTCTGGCCCTGCCAGACTGGGTCCACCCACTGCTTAGCCATTGGCAGGGATGGCTGCCAGATCTCCTCTCCTGGTCCCCGGCTGCCAGGCCTGGCCACACCCTCCGTGAGCTGAGCTGCATGAGCCTCCAGTCTTGGCTGGGTCCTCGGTAGCCTGCCTCTCACAGCAGCACTCGATGTCTAAAGGCGTGGGAGGGATTTCTTCAGAGCCACTGACCACAGACGCTGCTACACATCAGTCTCTTCTCAGCCCCATCCTTCCAGGCAGAGCCGTCTGGGTTTCCAAGCCTTTCCTCCCATGGGAGGGTGTGACCCCCTTCCCCAGCCACACTTGGCTTTTCTGGCCACTTCCGTTCCCTCTGGGATCCTCTCAACTCTTGGAGGTCGGTGTGGCATTCCAGGAAGAAGGCAGGTTTCAGTTCATCAGCAGTTTGCAGACCCCAGCTAAACAGGTATGTGACACAGGCTGGCGAACTAAATGCGATGACGCATGTCACTACCAACCGCAGACCACGTGTGCTTACTTGGTACCAGACACCACGAGAAACGCTCACACACACCTCCTCTCCTCCTCAATACACCCATCTTACAGAAGAGGAAGCCGAGGCTCGGAGCAGGCAGTGGGGTGCCTCCGCACACTCCGGCGACTGTCCCTGCCCTCCCCACACCTCAGCCAGGACCCCAGCCCTCCTCCGCATTCCTGAAGCTTCTGGCGGCCACTTCTTCAAGCCCTCGGCCCACACCCTGAGGCTGGCTGGGTATTTACGTCCCACCCACAGGACTGGGAGAGGAGGCAGGATCCACGTAGGATTCACTGCGACTGCTCCAGTGAGCCTGGTGTTAAAAAAAAAAAAAAAAAAAAAAAACAGCTGAATGAATTAATGACATGTAAGGCAAGGCATGGAGATGCCAGGCTGAGGACAGTCTCAATGCGGAACTCTCCTGCGCCTCCTTCCAGGGAGGCGGAGACGGCCAAAATCTCCCACCCACTGCGCCCGGCTCCTTCTGCCCCAGTGCGACGAGAAGGAAAGCTGGCCACGGTCCCCTCCCCACCCCCGTTCAGGCTGGCTGCACTTCAGAAGAAGGCAGAGGCTTGAGCCATGTTTGTCCACTGTAACGATGAGCATCTTTCCATCAGAAGTCAAAGGGAGTTTAAAGATCACTTCGTCCAGGGGTTCTCAGTCTTTGGGGGTTTACAGACCCCTTTGAGAACCTAAAACAAGCTACGGACTCACACCCATGTAATGTCAACATGTATGCACACACACTACACCCACACAGACACACACACCACACACACCAGTTACACATGCACACATGACACAGACACACACACCACACACAAAGACACAGACACACACACACCATACACACACCACAGTTACACATGCACACACACCACACAAAGACACATACACCACACACACACACCACACGAAGACACATACACAACACACAGACACACACACCATACACACCACACAGTTACACATGCACACACCACACACAAAAAGACACATACATAACACACACAGAGACACAGACACACACCATACACACAAAGACACATACACCACACACACAGACACCACATAAAGACGCACCACACACAGACGCACACACCAAAGACACATACACCACACATACACACACACACCATACACACCATACACATACACACCATAGTTACACATGCACACACCACACACAAAAAGACACATACACCACACACAGACACACACCATACACACAAAGACACACCACACACACAGACACACGCACACCACATAAAGACACATATACCATACACACACACAACCAACCACATAAAGACACATACACCCCACACACAGATACACACACCACATAAAGACACATATACCACACACACACCACACACACACCATATAGTTACACATGCGCACACACCACACAGCCACATACCACGCAGACACACCATACACATCACACACACAGACACACACCACATACACAAAGACACATACACCACACACACACACACCCAATAGTTACACATGCACACACACCACACAACCACATACCATGTAGACACATACACCACACACATCACACACACATACACCACACACATCACAGACACATACACCACACACACACCACATACACAAAGACACACCACACACACAGACACACACTATACACAGACACACCAGTTACACATGCACACACACCACACATACACATACCACAGACACATACACCACATACACACACACCACACAGACACACATACACACACACCACACAGTCGCACACGTAGGACACGTGCAGGCAGTTTTGGAATCTACCATGGACCACGTGTTAAGGACCCAGATCTAACCTAACCTTTCCTCTGCTGCCACTTTTCCACTGGGGAAACCAACGCAGACACCACGCACACACCCAGACTTGGTGGGGTCGTCATTTGTGTCATTTCCAGCTCCCTTCCCTCCAGGCTCCTGGCAAGCACACAGGCCAACGCCAGCGAGCTGGTGCCATGCTGAAGCGACCTGTGGCCCGTGCATGGAAGCCCCTGAGAACCCACGCAGCGCCGGGCACACTCCCTGCCCCCACTGGCCCACGGTGGACACACAGCACAAGTGAGAAACAACGCCTTGCCATTTCTAGCAACCTAGAATGCGTGGCCACTTGTGACTGTGGCAGCACCTGGCCTGCCCTGCTCTCAGACTGGCTTCCATGCAGCGTGTACTCCCACCAAGAACATTCTGCTGACAACCCCTTCTCTCCGCTGCCCGCTGCACTCCTACTAACCCTTCAGGTCCCTCCTGAAATGCCACTTCCCCACAATGACTGTCTTGATGGTGTCTTCCCCTCCCCCTCCCCCACCAAACCAGGCCAGAATGCCTCGCCTAACGCATCACACTGTCCTGGAATCTCCTGTCTAGTTGTGCTTCTTCTGCAGGCTACGGGCTCTGGGAGGTCAGGAACCACGTCTGACTTATGCAGCACTGCGTCCATGAAATCCAGAGAAACATCCGTTAAATGAAAGACTGGTTGAAGTGTTGAATGAATGAATGAATGAATGGGACGGATGGAGACATGGATGGATGGAAAACCGGTTAAGACAGACAGTCTGATGGATAAACGGATGGGTGGGCAGAGAGACGGATGGATGAATGGGGTATTCATATACTAATTCTGCTCAGTGAAGAAAGTTCACACGCAACAGATCTTCAAAAGAACTTTTCAGCTCTGATTCCCTCTCTTCCCCAAACTGTATGTGACTAAGACTCTAAAAATGATCATGGCAGTGTTTTCTTAAACACCTACTATACACCAGGCACAGTGCTAAGTATTTTACATGTAGTATCTATGAGCCTCACAAGATCCAAGGAGATAAATATTAGGGTACGGTTCACAGATAAAGAAAATGAGGCCCACAGAGGTTCTTCCTGTTGTCTAGGGTTCCACAGCTAGAATGTGGTAAAACTTAGGGTTCCAGGGCTGGTTAGAGCCTAGGGTTCGACAGCCAGTTAGAGTCTAAGGTTCCAGAGGTAGTGCCCAGGAAAGCTGGGCAGGAACTCAGGTCTGTCTAACCCTACCGTCTTCCCTCCCTACGATCCAGCCCTGGAACCTGAAGCAAGGCATCTGAGCGCCTCTGGATTCTCAGGACTTGAGCTGGGACATCCGTGAGCATTATTTCTCCGTGGTAGCTGCCCTACTGATGGAACAGGAGGAGGAAGGATGTGGCACGCAGGACACCTCACCTTGAAACTAAGGGAAGGACCAGAACTTGCCTCTAGGAGAGCAGGCGGAGGCTGATGCAGCCACAGAGGTTGGGGCAAGGCTGGACTATAAACTGCTCGTTCCTTCGGCTTGTCTACTTTTGAGGAAGGACACAGGCTGCTAGGCAATGTCTTGAATCCCAGCACAGGCAGCTCTAAGGGGCTTCCAAGCAAAGGGAAAGCTGACCAGGCGGCTTTCCAGCCGGGGGAAGAGGCACGCCTCTGTGCAGAGTCCCCACACTGTCCTGCTGCTGGCTGATCCGAGAGAACCCAGCCCAGTGGGAACATAAGGCACGGCTGGAACCCCAAAGGTCACCCTGAGGAGAATCCATTCAGACCCGGGAGAGGTCCCTCCAGCCCGACCCTGAGGGTCACTCAGAGGAGAATCCATTCAGACATAGGAGAGGTCCCCAGCCAGACCCCAGACCCCAAGTTCCCTGGAAGCCGGTGCAGCTGGTTCCGACTTCTGGTGTTAAATCTTTGGAATGCTGAAAAGGCCTGGTTCCAGGCAAATGCTGCCCAGTTTCCTCTCCCAAACCTGCCAAGTTCTTTCTCATTGTTGTATTGTCTCAAGAGGTGAGAAAAACAGCCCAGGGTGCGCTGTGAGCGACCTTCTCCAAGCTCCCTTCCCCGGCCCAGTTTCTTAGGGAAAAGCAGCTTCCTTTCTTACTGGAAGGTAGAGAGTGAGACCTTTCTGGTGCTTTCCAGACCGGAAAAGTCCTGCTCGCTACCTTCCAGTAAGAAAGGAACCCACCCTGTCCCTGCCCTGCTGCCAATGTTTGGGGTAAACAGTTGCCCTGCCTCCTGCAGGACTTTCCAGAACATTGGTGGAGAAGAGCGGAATCCCGGAACCCATCCCAGAAAGAAGCAGACACTCTTGGGAGGAGGAGGGTCTCCCTGCTCTTATCTTGCCTGAAGCCTTGTTTGTGGAGCAGTGGCTCTGTCTGATTTTTGCTGATGGGCAGAAACTCAGTTTTAAGGCAGAATCCCCCAGAAGATGATCTGCACCGTGTTGCTCTTTAATGCCCACTACCCCATCCCAGGGGCCAGCGAAGAGCAGCCCAGGACGGTTTCATGACACTGTCTACGCACTTACGTGGTTTGCCTCCCCACAATGAAATGCTAGCAGACAGGGCATTAATGGAGGAAACAGGATAAATAGGTCTTTCCTGCAAGCAGGGACGCTAGTAACATGACATTAAGGGAGCTCATGCTGAAAAACACAAAGCATCCAAACCACACCAATTGGACACATGCTGGAAGGCTGGGCGCCCCTGTTTGGCAACTCAACTTGCTGGTAGATTGCTCAGTCTCTGAGCTGGGAATGAGGGCCTGAATGTCCTCTCTGCCTTCCTTGAAGGATCAGGTCAGCTCCCTGAGGTCTGCAAGAGGCACGATTCAAATTCTAACAGAGCAAGAGTTTTACAAGGAGCTCCTCAGAAGACAGAGAGGGAGGAGGAGGAGGAAAAGAGATAAGAGGGGAGAGACACACAGAGAGGATTGGGAGACAGGCTCGGAGGTGGTAAGAGTCCTGGAGGAAGGACCTGCAAGAGAAGCCCAGAGTGAACCACGGCAAGAACTAAAGAGAGAGAAAGGGGAGAGGCAGGAGGGGATGGAAGGGGAAGGAGGGGGGAGAGATGGAGAAAAGGCATCAGAGAGACTGAGGAAAACAGACACGCACAGATGCAAAGCACGTGAAAGAGACAGAGACGGAGAGAGATCAGGCAGGCTGGGGTAGGGAAGGGGCACTGGTCCGCTTTGGGCCCTGCCATTCCCCTAGTCTGTAGAGAATGGCTGTGCTGTAATGCAGCAGGGTGCAGACTGCGTGACAGCACAGCCAGCCTGCAGGATCGAAGAGCCCCCTGTGATCCGAGGCGATCTTCCCCAGGAGGGGGTCAGGTGCCTGCAGCATGAGGTCAAAATGAAAAGGCCTCAAGGCCAGCACTGCTCCACAGAACTTCGTGTATCAATGGAAATGTACTCTATCTGTGCTGTCCAACAAAGCAGCTTTAGCCATGTGTGGCCCCTGGGCCCTGGAGGTGTAGCTAGGGGGCTGAGGAACTGTGTTATTAATTTGACTGAGTAAATTAAACCTATATGCGAGCTGCCATGCGTGGCTGGTGGCAGCTGTGTCGGGTGGCACCGTTTAAGGCACTTCCACTTCTCTGCTGACTAGGAGCACTCAGGTGATGCTGTTCAGATGGGCCGTGGCCCAAGAGGGCACCTGGCTGTTTCTTGGTCCCCTCTCCCACGCTGGAGCAGGGAAGATCTGTCCCCAGGGCCAAAGGGGTTGTTCTCTGTGGCACCACGGCTCTGGGTTCTAACACAGTGTGTTGTATGTGAATCAAGACAAAGTAAAGGCTCTCAAAGCAGAGGGTCCTGCCACCTGTCACAAAAGGCACAGGAATACAACCAGGACTGAAGAAAGCCCTGAGCACCACACCGAGGGCCAGGTGCACTCTGCCCCATCCTCCCTAGAACCACACAGACTCACTAGTCCTGTTTATAGAATGAGCCAGCTATACACCACCCATGCATCACGGTGGGCAGAGTGTGGGGGTGAGGACGAGAGGGAAGCAAGGGAGAAGCTGATCCAGGCCTACCTCTCCTGATGGAAATGGCAGCCAGGGAGAGAACCACAGCCGCCAGGGGCAGGGGCTGCACCCACCTGGGTTCCCCCGAGGGGAAGGGTTGGGAGGCTGAGTCTGCTGCTCCCGCCCTAGCTCGGAATTCGGCTCTGGATCTGAGGAGCTGCAAGCCGCGGCCTCCTCCTCCTTTTCCTCTGCTTCCTCCTCTCCTGCTCCTGCCTCTGACTGCGCTGTCCACGGGAGCAGCGGGCAGTGAGTAAGTGGGATGCTGGAGCAGCTAGAGGCTCCCTGCCCGCTCGGCTCCTCAGCGCCACAGGGGCAGCTCTGTCCTGAAGCCCTGCCGGACACGACGGCCAGGCGAGTCATCACAGTTGGGCCCACCGCCACGGCCAGGTTAAAGGGACATTCCAGGCACCGCCTCTCTGTTTTCAGCCTCACTGCCCCTCCATCCATGGGACGAGTGATACTCTGGCCTCCCTTGGGGGCCAGGGCAGCCCCTCCAGCTCCAGAAGGAATGAGGCCCCTTTGCTGGTGGAGGAGGAAGGCGGAGGCTCAGGGCCTCCTCTCTTCCAACTAGATTGTTTCAAGGGGCTCCCTCCTGCCTCTCTGTCACATACACATCTAGGCCCCTCTGCCCTGCCACCATACTGATTCCTCTAGTGTCCCTCTACTCCTTCAGAGCTTTCAGTGGCTCCCTATTGCCTTCGGAAAAGAGTCTGAGGCTTCTTCACTCAGCTGGCAAGGCCTGGGTGATCCGGCCATCGCCCACCAGATCTAGACACATCCGCAGCCCAAACTCCATCTCCCCATCTCCTCCAGCTACAGCAAGTACCCAGGTCGCCCACATTCATGATTTGCACACACATCCCCTCTGCCCGGAGCGTGGGCCCCCACCCCACCATCCTGGCACACTCCTACTCATCCCTCTACACCCAGTTCTAATGCCGCCGCTCTGGGGAGCCTGCTTTGGCCCCCCAGGCCAAATGAGTTTCTCCTTCCTCTGGGGTCCCAGTCCTCTGGGGTTGCCTCTGTCTTAGCCGTTATTTCAGTAATCATTTGTTTATGGCCCTGTCTCCCAGTGGCTGAGGGGCTCTTCGCACGTGGGGCCTACCCCAGCACCGGAGAGAGGCTGCCTCAAAGCTCTGTGACAGCAGGAAAGTCACTGCGGTGGGATATTCCCCGGCATCCCTACCTCTCTGTTGGCCACGGAACCCTGTGATTGCCCACCCCATCTCCCACCCCGAGGGGGCTGGCACTGACCACCCCCTTCATGGACTCTGTGATGCAGCCATCGGATGGGCAAGAAGGAGTGAGTGAAGAGGCAAAGGAACTGGCAGGAGAAGTGTCTGGCAGGAGGATGACACCGACCTCTACCATAAAGACGAGGGAAGACAAAGAAAGGAGAGGAAGGCTTTGCTGGCTGCGGTGGGAAGGCAGGGGAGGGACAGTGTGGGGGTGTGGGGACAGGGTTAAAAGAAAAG